>NC_068567.1:28120732-28430286 GCF_025698545.1 Gossypium raimondii | reverse complement strand
AAAATAGTAGCTTTGACAGTTGTGTTTATTTTAAGAAGAACAATGATGGTTCTTTTGTGTATCTACTCCTCTATGTTGATGACATGTTGATAGCAACGAAAGATAAATGAGAGATAAGAAAGGTCAAAGCCCAACTTAGTGAAGAATTTGAGATGAAGGATTTGGGAGCAACAAAGAAGATACTTGGTATGGATATTCTCAGAGATAGAAAAACAAGTAAATTGTACCTAAGTCAGAAAGGACACATTAAAAAAGTTCTTTGTAGGTTCAATATGCAGAGTGCTAAGCCTATTAGTACTCCTTTAGCGACCTATTTTAGACTTTCATCAGCTTTGTCTCCATAATCAGATGATGAGATTGACTACATGTCAAATGTTCCATATTCTAGTGTAGTGGGATCTCTTATGTAAGCTATGGTTTGTTCGCGTCCAGATTTATCATATGCAGTCAGTGCAGTTAGTAGATACATGACGAATCCCGATAAAGAACACTAGAAAGCAGTTCAGTGGATTTTGAGATACTTATGAGTCACTACTGATGTTTGCTTACAGTTTGGAAGAAATAAAGATGGAGTCATTGGGTATGTTGATGTCGATTTTGTCGGAAACCTTGATAAAAGAATATCTCTCACAGGTTATGTCTTTACAATTGGGGGTTTGTGTAATTAATTGGAAAGCCACCTTGTAAACTATTGTCGCTTTGTCTACCATTGAAGCTGAGTACATGGCAATTATTGAGGCTTGTAAAGAAGCTATTTCGTTAAAGGGGCTATTTAGTGAACTTAATGAAGACCTTCAAATCAGTATAGTATTTTGTGACAGTCAAAGTGCCGTATTCCTTACGAAAGATCAAATGTTTCATGAGAGAACAAAGCACATTGATGTTCGGTATCATTTTGTTCGTGATATTATTGCTCGTGGTGATATTGTTGTGAGCAAAATTAGTACTCATGATAATCCTGCAGATATGATGACTAAGTCACTTCTTATAACCAAGTTTGAGCATTGCTTAGACTTGGTTGGTATTCATTGTTGAAGATAAACTCTTAAAGGGTTTCATGGAAGAGGTGGAGAACTTATTCGTTGAGAATTCGTGTAAAGGTGGAGATTGTTAGAGTTGTGACCCAAATTCTTATTAAAATAAAATACAAGTTGCACAAGAAGAATCTGTATAAAAGTTTACTTCCTTTGTTTGATATTGATTTGAATAATGTGTTTCAACCTTACTGCATTACTTCTATTAGATGTTGATTAGAATAAGATTTTCTAAACCTATAAATAGGCACAATCTATACTCCTTATATTTATTCGAATTCGACATAGTGAATTTTCTTCTCCTCTGCCCATGGCTTTTTTTCCAGAAAGGGTTTCCACATAAAATCTGTGTTATATTTTTCTCTGTTTTCTTGCCATTATCGACATTCTATTTTTTCACCAATTCTACATTTTCTTCAAAGGCATGAAACTCGACTTAAATATATTACCAATTTGGTAATGATCTAATGATGCGATCCCGGTCGCATCATGTTACGACACAACTCGATGCTACCGAGATTGGTCCAAACTCGAGGGGCCCAAGTCCAAAATGAAGTTTTTAATTTTAGTTTGTCAATTTGGTCTTTGGAAAATAAGGATTTTGATTCATTAATTTTAGTTATTTTAGTTTGTGTTTTAATTATGTCATAGTTTGCACATCATTAATATGTGTTCGCATTTAATAAAGTCATGCATTATGTAACTTTCATGTTAGTTAAGTTTGCATCATTAAATTAAGTCAAGTTAGTTTAATTATGTAACTTTCATGTTAGTTAAATTTGCATTTCAAAACCATGCATTTAAGCATCTTAGTTTAATCAATGAGTTCTTGGACATTTATTCAACTCATCTTAGTTTTAATTAATAAGTGTTTTTTTGAACTTTATTTAATAAGTGTTGTTCTTAATTGATCTAGTTCCTAGGATTATTTATTGATGCATAAATTAAGTTTTTAAATTATGCATCTTTAATTAAACTAGTTGTTGGAATAATTATTGCATATATGTTTTAGTTCATTTATTTAAGTAAGTTTAATGTTTGTTATGATTAATAAGTGTTTTCATTTGTTTAATAAACTCATTTTAATGTGTTTATTGCAGTGACTTTTAGCTTATAGTGGTTACAATTCAAGGTCATTACACATTTAATTAAGTGTCTGCTCAAGTTCTTTTGAGTTACAACTAAAAGGGCTGTTATAAAGGGAGCTTAAAAATCATTAAAGGAGTTTTAAAGAGCATTTTATGCCCTTTAAAATTCAGAGCAACTCTTCCACTTCCAATAGTTTTTGGAGCTTTCAAGAGAAATTATTCAAGCCTTTGAATGTCATTAAGGAGTGGTTAAGAGATGGTGTCTATTCAACTAGCCAAGGACAACTCAAGATTCATTTTCTAAGCCATTAAAGACATTCAAATCAATTTGAATTAAAGTGATTTTATGGAAGGAGTTATTTGGTTCAAAGAATAAGAAAATACATCGGTTTTTTATGGCACATTAAGTGGATGTTTTGACCATTCGGTTACCTTGTGTTAGCATTATAAATAGATGTAATCACCATAGAGAGAACTTTTTGCTGAATATAGATGAAATATTTGAATTGTGAGCTATCCAATTCTCTTTGTTCTTCTGAATTGATTTGACTTATCAAGCAAAGCTTGTGGCGTCCATCTTTTCTTTGTTCTTGAACTTATCACCTTTGGTGTGGCGTTCAATATACCTTTGGTTCCTATCATAGTTGATAGTGGGTCAAGGTTCCTTCTTTTTTCCTTTAACCGAAAAACACCTAAAGACCATTTTGAGATTCGGGTCAACAATTCGTTATTGTTGGTTCATTTTTTTGGTCTTAGCCATTTAATTTGTTATTGTTTCCTATCTATTTTATTCATTACCTTTATTTGAAGCCATTAACTCTATTTTGTTACTTTTAAACCGAAACGATTCTATTCTACTTAATTCACGATCGGGCATCACTAACGACTCGAATCAATCACGAAACGAGTTCGTATCATCTAACTTTTTATTTTGTTCTATTTTTAATTTGTTATTGGATTTTATTGAATGATAATTTTCTTTATTTCTCATATATATTAGTTCTTCAACAATAACATATTTGAGATTTTATTTTCTAGAATTTTCATATAGAATTTTTTATTTTTGAATAATTTGAAGTTTTTTTTATAACTTTTATATAGAATCTAGGATCAAATTAATAAAAAAATATATAAAAGAAGAACTAAAATGATTATTATACCAGTTGAAACAAATTATTTTAATGACAATAAAATTAGAACAACTATTTTTAATTAAATGATTAAAATATTTCCGCATAATTGACTTACTAATAGTGTACTTTAAGACAACAAAAAAAATTAAAACAAAAATACTCGAAAATCATTTTTGGGCACTTGCAACCGGACAGTGAGACCCGGCAATAAGCAGACAGATTGAGCATCTTCCCGCACAACACGACAGTCACTTCCTGCACCTGCGAGGGAACTCGGAAGAGCTCACCAGAGCAACAACATCACTCCTTCCTCAACTCAACTCGAACTCGACTCAATTCAGTCCCACATTTCAGCCGCCCTTTCTTTATTTTAATCTTTCTCGTAACAGTTGACAATTTTTAAGAGAAAAAAAAAAAACCGCCACCAACCTCACCCAACACTCCCCAGCCCCCCACAAAATAAAACCCTAAAACTTGATTCTTTCATCTATTCCTTTTCTCTCTCTTCTAGTTTAAACTTATCTTTAGTCGATCGAGCTTCTGCTACCGTCGAAGCTGTCTTTCTCATATCTCAAGCCTCAAACAAGGTATTCCAAATTTTTCTTCTTTTTCTTCGTTAGTGAATTCTCTGTTTGGTTGCTTGGATTCCTTCTTTTTTGAATACTTCAAGTTAAACGAGAATTGAAGCCCTAATAGCTTTTGCTGCTGCAGTTAGATTCTCAACTTAATTTGATGATCCTGGATTGTAGACTCTCATTGAGTTACTTAAAACTATACAAGTTTAAATTTTTTTTTCTTTATGTTAGTGTTAATTTATTTATAGGTTACTTAATTCAAAGAAATCATGTAATTGAAGGTCATTTAGAGAAGTCAGTACAAGTCTACCTAATTATATATGTCACGCTTCTTTAGTTTCTTTAAATGCTGTAGGTGATGTAGGTACCTTGATGAATGCAGTTAATTATGTCTTTGAGTAGTTGGTTGGCTAGTCATATCTTCATTTATGTTACGCTGGGTAAGGTTTTGAGAACTTGAAACGCTATGCTTCTGAAGAACTTGTTAATACCTTTCCGTCACTCCTCTTATCCAATGCTTAAAGTAGGAATCAATTTGATAACCCCAGGCTGTAGGATTCGACTCATAAAATGTAAAGCTACTCTGTTTTCCTTTCATCTCAACTGGTATTATTATCATCGTCATCATTATTGTCATTATTTCGATTGCAAATTCAAATTAGAAATTGCCAAATGCTAGAGCAAGCTGAGCAAATAACTTTTGAAGCTTTCGTTCATGTTAGTTTGAACCATCATCCATAATTATATTGAATTAAGATTTGCATCAATTTTGTTTCCAAATGCTAGGGCAAGCTGAGCAAATAACTCTTGAAACTTTCTTTCTTATTAGTTTGAACTGTCATCCTTAATTATATTGAATTAAGTTTTGCATCAATGTTGCTTGCCAAATGCTAGAGCTAGCTGGGCAAATAACTTTTGAATCTTTCATTTGTGTTAGTTTGAACCATCATCCTTAATTACATTGAATTAAGTTTTGCATCAATGTTGTTAATAAGTTCCAATTAATAGTTGTGATGCTATTTTCTTTATCTTGGTTTAGGAAGAAAGAACATATTTATATATGTTTAATATAAAAGCATAGTTGATATTGAATAATAACTCCACTTTTAAGTCTTATTTAAGTTAAATGCCTTTTTTTTTTAAATGTCAATTGACAACATAGTTAAAGTTTGCTTGGAGGACAGAGTAGATGGGCTTGTGCTCAATTGTTCTTTCTTTGCAATATGATGTTGAAACTTCTGCAACATTTAGCATTCACCTATTTTTTTCTTTGTAAAAGAGAATCATCTAAGAATTCATAACATGAAAAGAATAATATCAGATCCACAGTGTTCTAAAAGTTGTTATATATAGACTGTATTTGGGTTATTTGTAGAATAATATAGAGTACATGATCACGTTAAAATTATTGCCAACATTTTGATAATACGATGAGAATGCAACAGGATTTGGGTCAAAATCTGTGGGAAAAGCCTAGGTCCAACTGTTTCCGATTGCTTTGATATCTTGGTTCATGATAATCTTGAATTTTTATAAAAATGTCTTAAACGAGATGAAATCAGAGTTTTGGAGAAGTGAGTCCTACAACCCAAGAAAACAAGCAATATGAAATGCATTGTGATGGGAATTTTGTTTCTTTAAGCAAAAGGAGAAAAGGAAGAAAACTCAAACTTGGTCATTACAGTAGCTGCACCATTTTATATGAAAATTTATAGTAGTGCACTTTTTAATAATCTTCTGTTTAATTAAGCTTGCTGCACCACTTTTATCTTTTACTTAAGCCTTAGATTAAACTTAATTTTCCTTTACTTTTATCTAGTTAAAATCTTAAGTTTTAACCTCTTTTTCAGATTGTGGGTAGCAGAGAACTGTCTTCTGCAGTGTGCACTATCCTTCGTGTTCCTTAAATAATTTATTTGCAATCATGGGAAAATGTGTTCACCTATGGATGATGATGAGCCAGCAGTGAGATGCATGTGAGGGGCTTGGCTACTTTACAAATACTTTGATCTCTCTGTTTCTCTTTGTCAGGTTAACCCTCTTTTTAACCTAAGCATTCTAAACGAATGGAAAACTAATGATAAAAATACCAGTAAAAGCTATAATGACTATTAAGGATTGGGGCAGTTTTGACTCTTGGAATGGATTTTAATTGTGTTTTGGTTTTTTTTTATATAACATAGGACTTTGAGATGGGTTCTTGCTTCTCATCCGCAGCCAACGGAAAAAGTGGCAACAAAAGGGATGACCAAGTGACAGATGCATCCACGGCTATAACCTGTGCTTCGCCGAAGAAGCAGAAGCAAAGGCAGGGGCTAGGGAGGTGGAGGAAGAAATCTAGTGGGTTAGTGCCAATGGGTGAGGCAGAGCTTCATCTCATTCCAGGGAGAATGTTTTTGAATGGTGCCAGCAGTGTTGCATGCTTGTATACCCAACAGGGGAAGAAAGGGACCAATCAGGATGCCATGCTTGTTTGGGAGGTTAGTCTTAGTGCTTATGATTCTTCTATTTAGTGTGTTCTGTCACTTTTCTATCATTGTCGATTTATTTCCTTTCCCTCTATGGCATCAATATGTGATGACTTGGTTTCAATGTTTTTATATTAGAATTTCAGTTCGAGAAGTGACGCGATATTCTGTGGTGTATTTGATGGTCATGGTCCTTATGGTCATATGGTTGCCAAGAAAGTACGAGATTCTCTTCCTGTTATATTATGTACTCAATGGAAAGCCAGTCTTACTGGTGAGCAGAGCTGTCTCAATAAGAGCGAAAATGCTCCTGAAAGCACTATGTCTGAGGATGCTGCGTCTTTGAGCATGGATGATGAATGCTGTGAGTCATGGGAGATTGAAGAAAACGAACAGCTCCCAGAGATGTATTTACCTCTTAAACAGTCTATGTTAAAGGCTTTCAAGTTAATGGATAAGGAATTAAAGTTGCATCCAGCAATCGATTGTTTCTGCAGTGGGACAACTGCTGTTACTTTGGTGAAGCAGGTATTAACCATGAGTGGCCTAAAATCCAAACTTAGTCATCTCTTGGATTGTTAATCAAGTATTCAGATGTATTACCACGCTTAAATTTGAACATTTGGATAGTTAATGGACTTGTCTTCTTCTTTTTTCTCCCTAAACAATAACTGCCAAGTTTCAAATTTTGTTGTAGATGCTCATGTATCAGAACCAGAAGTAGATTAATGTGTGTACAGAAATTTAGGATTTGAACTTTGTTAAATTGGACATAGTAATGTATGCATCTTCACATTGTTCATGTTGTAAAGGTTTCCCAATAATTTTTGTTTGAGAATCTTGAAAGCTTTATTTCACATTATCTTACAATTTAATGACAAATATTGGTTTCTAGGGTCTGGATCTTGTAATTGGAAATGTTGGTGACTCAAGAGCAGTGCTGGCAATGAGAGACAAAGATAATTCTCTGATTGCTGTCCAATTGACTGTTGACCTGAAGCCTGATTTGCCAAGTCCTTCTCTCTCTTTCTTTATCTCCTCTCTCTCCCCTCTCTCTCTTGAACTAATAAGTTGTTGCAACACTTATGTTTAGGGGAAGCTGCTAGAATTCAGCAATGCAGGGGAAGGGTCTTTGCCTTGCAAGATGAGCCTGAGGTTGCACGTGTATGGTTGCCCAATAATGACTCACCTGGTTTGGCAATGTCTAGAGCTTTTGGGGACTTCTGTCTGAAGGATTTTGGTTTGATTTCTGTCCCAGATGTTTTCTATCACCGCCTTACTGAAAGAGACGAATTTGTCATTCTTGCCACTGATGGGGTATATTCATCTTTGTAGTACATCAATCAAGTTTGCTTGAAAATTGTGTAGAACTCTGAAACCTTTTTTTTTTCCTGTTTCATTATAGCCTACAGGGAAGTCCATTTATAAATGCTCTTTCTTTGTTTTGGCATATTATCTTTATGTTGCCACCATGTGGCAATGTTCTTAGATAGGCAAAGCAGTTGGCAAGTTTTATTCTGTGTTAGATAAGGGTAGAAAATACTCCCCATTGTAAGGACATTTATACATATGTATGTATATATTTTCCTTTTTTTCCCCTTGAAGTTCATATAAATTCTGAGAACTCAGTTTTAACTTTGGTGCAGGTTTGGGACGTCCTTTCAAATAAGGAAGCCATTGACATTGTGGCGTCAGCCCCTAGTCACTCAACAGCTGCCAGAGCTCTTGTAGATTGTGCTACTCGAGCATGGAGGCTTAAGTACCCTACTTCTAAGAATGATGATTGTGCTGTCGTATGCCTCTTTCTGGAATATTTGCCTGCAAGTAATGGAACTGCAGAAGAGAATTACATAACAAGAATTCCTAAGGAATGCAGAGAAACGATGGTGGCTATTGATGAAAATAAGGGAGATTCTCACACTTCAAGTCTTGGTCAATCTGATGCATTTCATGGTTCTACGGAAATAGTTCCTGTAACTGAACTGACAGAAGAAATGTTGTCTTCGAAGTTCCCAGGCCAGTCTAAGAGGAGTCTTGCTGAGTGCATCTCGGTTGCCGATGATGAAGAGTGGTCAGCCTTAGAAGGTATTACTAGGGTTAATAGCTTATTAAGCCTTCCGAGGTTTCTATCTAGTCATAAAAGATCAACTAGGTCGAGAAGAAAATGGTTATGAGAACTGACACAGAAGTCATTTAGCAAAATAAACATGTTTTGGATGATCTCACATTAATGAATTATGATATTTGTTGTTCAGTGATTTTAAAACTTTATTATTGTTGTTGTTGCTGCTGCTGTTATATATGATGTGTTTCTTTCCCTAGTTCTCCTATGGAATCACCTCTCCATACCTGGTAAGCATCTTGGTAAGCATCTTGGTTGTGTTGCTGTCTTCATTGCTGATGATCTCTTGGCTTTGTGGTATAAAAGTTTGGGTTTAAACTCTGGTAATCCCATTCCCTCCTGATTATCAAATGTACAAAAAGAATTCCGTTCAGCAGTATTAGAGGTAGAATGACACAAAAGAATGGTGAATACATTTTTTTTTTGGCTAGAAAGTGGTCTGTCTCAGGATAGGGTAACGGTTGCAGAACACTGTAGTTTTTAGTATGGCAATTTTTTTTTGTTGATGGATCTCCTTATATAAAGCTTAGGAGCAGATTAGATTATCGATTGTAGAAGTTATTATAGAAGTGACTAATTTTATTGTATGTTTAATTTTGATTGAACCGTAAGAAATATTGATTTACTGTGTTGTAAAATGATATAGCACACTAGGTTTGAAAACAATGCGTGAAAACTTATTTAAGTATTTATATGAATTCTACTTACCCAAGTATTTAACATCAGTATCATTAAGTTACATTAGTTCATTTATACATACTAATTTATTTCATGTCTTGTCTTTATCTTTTCACTAGAGATAGACCAAGCACTTAATTCATGTAACACTTCTTCATTTATATCACAAAGCCCTTACCAACAATGGAAAACTAAGGATACACTGAATAATCATGATATACACTGAATATGTAGAATAAGATCCAAAGTGCAGAGTAGCATTAAGAACCGGAGTGCAATAATAAGAACTGAAGTGCGAATAATAGTAAGCATCGTACTGCATGCACATAAATATTCCCATGGGTTCCAACCATATCTCACTAATCCTATCTTGTTGACCCGGGCTTTTACACGATTTCATTTACTTGTAAGCATTTCTTTTTAATTCTTATCACGGTTGCACTTCAATTTCAAGTATTTACTTTTGCATGATACAAAATATATTACACGATTTACACAAACAGTTCATATTATTTATCTCTTGTTCCACTTATAAAATTTATAATCTTTCACTATCTTCTATATAGGTCTAAAAAGTGCTTCCCCATATACACAGTCTACTTGAGTAGTAGTTAGAAAATTATTTAGTTCTCAATCCATAAATTTCGAAATCAGGATTTGTTTGTTATTTTAAAACTAGATTTATTAGCCTTCCACGACAAATATTTTTAGAATTTTAAAAGAGTGAATTAATACCTGAATTGTTTTTGAAGTTGTTATTCTGCTGCAAGACAGTTTTGGTCATTCTTCTTCAAAAATATTTATGTTTTAATACAAAATTCTTAAATGTTTACCATTGTGACTTGAAAAAAACTCAATGAGATTTTTACTATACAAATTTCATAATTTAATTCAAAGTAAAATAATATCGATTTTGTTTTTAAAGTCGAGTAAGGCGTTGTTGCCTGACAGCTTGAATTTTCTTCACTAAATTTTGATTTCTCTTCTACAACAAAACTCAGAATCCGATTCTGTTTATTACGTTTAAAATTAGACTCATTGAGATTTCCTATAAAGATCTCTTTCTAATTCACATTATACAATTTTTTGTAAAATTTTAAAGCTGGACCACTGTTATTATTCTTTTTCCAAAACAACTTGCATATTCTTAAAAGAATTTATTTTGTAAAATTCCACAATGAAGCATTAGTCACTAACACTTTCACTTATGATTTGAAAGATGAAAGCCACCTTCAAAGATTTCAAGAAATTAATAGATTTAAGTACACTTTCGTATTTAGTTTTATTTTTATTTATTTTGATGATTTAACATGATATATCTAAATTTATTAAATTTTATATCATATTTTCGATTCTAATAAATGACATCCGAACCTTATCATGTCGAATCATTGAGAATAAATGAATTTTTATTAATTTTATAACAATTCTTTCTTTAACATTTATGGATTTGATATTTTATCAAAACATGTTAAAATTTTGGATTCATGTAGAAAATTTTAAGAGTTTGATTTTTCAATTTTTAACTTTAATCTTCGATTATTATTGCTAATTATGAAAAGTTATAATTGAAATATAATGCGGGGTTCAGCGTTCGATTTATATTTGCGATAGAATTCAATGTTTCGTTCGATTATATTAAATTGATTTGTGCGCACAATTACTTTGGTTATTATTATTTTTAACAAGCTTTTTGTTATACTTCCACTTTGTGCGATTCATGTTTAACTGAGCAGAAAAGCTTTGGTGATTTTGTACGATTTAGGTTTAATATTTTTTCATGTGAATATTATTTTCTGAATACAATATTATGTTTTTAACAAATTGTATATGGTTCAAATTATTCATAGATTAAGGTTTTTTTATTGCCGCATTTCAATAACTTTATTTTAGGTTATTTTGGAAATTATAGCGCCATCAAAATTTTTAATTTTAATCTTTAAAATATTAAATTTGAATATTGTATATTTATTTATTTTAAAATAATTTAGTTAAAATGATAAGTTGTTAAAGTGATATTTGTTGTTGAAATTATTTTGTTTTAAAATATAAAAGTTATGTGCATGTAAATGAAGCTATGTTGATATTTATCACCTAAAGGAAAGTTAATAATTAACAAAATTACATGTGCAACTGTAATAATAAGCATGTGACGGTTATTCAATTTTACATGTGAGTAATAAATCGACTCAAAAGAAGATTTATTCTTTGGCATGTTCTTGTTGTCAATGTTTGATTACTACAACAAGATATCACTTACAAGTTAATAGTTTATACATTTATTCAAATTTATTATTTTGGTTTATATTTGAAGCCTTATGTGAGGTTGTTTTGTTTGATAGAATACTATTATACCTACCAACATCATTACATGCCTTGAATGTCCGATAAGATTACCATGGCTAAAGAATTCATGCCTGACATTGAAAAGAGATTTATCAAGAACGAAAAGGATAAAATTGATACGTTCTTAACAAATCTAACTTCAATTTGGTATACAAAGAAAAAATAAGAAAGCTACGGATAAGATGTCATACCCAAATTTTTGGATCTGTAATTTAGAGTGCTTTTAAACCAAAGTGATTGGTTTTAATAGAGTATTTTTGGTTGTTAAGAATTTTGACCAAGTGAGATCGGTAAGAACCTTGTTGAGCTCATCTATTACGCAAGATTTTGGTCTGGATTAAAATTTTAGCATTTCCTCGTGAACCACTTCGTGGTTGTCTAGCCATCTTGCGAGCTTCTACCTGGCATTTGGCGAGCTTATCGCTATCGCTGTGCGAGCTCGTCAGTTTGCAAGCTCATTATTTTGCTAGCTCATCAGTTCACCTTAGCATCTCACGGTGAGTGGGACACTGTTCAAGGTACGTGTTAGGCTTAAGGAGAGGGAACGTGTCATTGTGCATGACACCTAGTGGCCCCTCGATTATAGTAAATGATTAGTGGATTTTTGTGTGCATGTGTTGTGATTGATGGTCGTCCAAGAACATTGATTGGTTAAATTATTTTAATCTTAAGTTATTTCAAGAGTGGGATAGGAAGGGATAGGGGGAACAAAATGAGAAAACTTCATTTCCTTTTCTTTGTTTTTCCTTTATTCTTTTTGATTGGAGCTGGAGAGAATAACTTTGATTGCATAAAGGAGAAAACAATTGTTTTGGCTTGCTTAGATGCTATTCTTTCCAGTGTTAGTGGTAATTTTCCTAAGCCCTCTCTTGGGTGTAGTTGTTATTTAAGTTTGTGGTAAGAATTGTTCTAAAGAGCTTATCTGAAAGTTTTTGGAGTGGGGAGGAATCTCCCTATGATGCATTCCTAAATTCAAAAGACCATGCACAACCATTAGAATCTTATAAATGCACATCATATGTATATACCATCAACAAAAGCATTAAGGCACGCCAAGGCTTGACACAATCAACTACAAACCAAATAGACATTCCACCCTATACATGCCACTTATAACAACTTCAATATGTTCAAAAGCTAGCGAAGTAATTTGATGGATAGTGTTATCGTACTCTGACGAAGTTTCCAACCGTTCGAGTTTTCCGATGATCTACAAAACAAAGAAAACAACTATATAACAAAGTAATGCTTAGTAAGCTCGTATAAAAGGAGTTAAACTCACTAGTTGTAAAAAAAATTAATCAACTATGAGTAACCAGTTGTAAAAAAAATTATTCAACTATGAGTAATTCTATTTAGCCATAGATCATATTTCCCTTTTCCTATACACCAAACCTCATAAGGTTAGTAGGTGAAGCAATATGCATATAATTCTGACCCGTTCAAGGCATATAACATATCAAGCATTTCAATTTCACCATTCATCTATCATATGACTATCGTTTACCTTCATTTTTCTTTACCTATGCTTATCATATGTTCCATATCCTTACTTTAAATCATAAATCATTTCATATGATTATATATTCAGTAAAACTTTAATTACCCGTTCATATTATGAAAAGAATATCACTACATAAATTATTCATCCACATAATTCAAATGTTAACTTACCAATCCAAATACATCAACACAAAGTCCATTTTAAAGGACTTTTCATACCATAAATCACATTTACTCAAGGTAACAAACTATACTTGTAACTAATAAACTCGTTACAGCATCTTTTACTTACCAATACTATAAATATGCCATAATATATAGAAGCACATAAATAGATTGTAATTTAATTATTTCATAGCCCGGTGCACTAGTAACTTGACTCGGATACTTGGGTAACTACACCACACCGAAGGAATCATAGATGCATAATAGGGGCATTGAAGTGCGAACAGGGGCACGAATGTGCAAGCAGGGGCACCGTAGTGCAAATAGGGACACCGAAATGTATACAGGGGAACCGAAAAGTGCAAACAGAAGCACCGAAGTGCAAATCCCATACGAGCACACATACTAACCCTATTAGCATGGCAATCGTATCCTAGCGATTACTATGTTCAGCCGGGCATTTTATGTAATCCATTACCTTTATACTTATTTATCAATCAAGGACACTTCACCACTTCGTACACATAATATGAATTCAAAATATATTCATACTGTAAATGTGCCATCACAAGGATCATCACCATCCATTTATCACTTTCATATGGATTTGATTTCAATATTTAATATACTATAACAACATATAAACTTTCACATGTATTTATACAATTTACCAAGAATAATAACTTATTTTCAAGAAACATATAATTTTCTCAACAAACACTATGAACTCACATTAATCACAGTAACATTTAAGTAGACAATCTATAATTCATAATCACCAAATACATTAGTATTAGTTCACATGTCCTTTAATTCGATTAATTCATCTATTTGATCCATAATAATAATTTATCACATCTTTATCAATGAATTTAAACATAACATAAATAACTATTTAAATTCATTCAAAAAATGGAAAATAATAATTTCTCTCCTTATACGAACTAACCTTGACAAATATAATTGTAACAATAAAGTCGATAACTAATCTAACACTTCACTTTTCCTTGATTTTTGATCTGTTTAGTTTGTTTTGTGATATAAATAAGAACGTTTCGCTAAATTAAACCATTCAATAACTTAAAATAAGTCCTTTAAGTTATAACTATTATTATTGGGACATTTAGAAAATTACCCCTAATATTTTAGCTTTTATGCAATTTAGTCCCTAAACTCAAAACTTGAAATTTCAGCACAATTAATAAAATTTCATGTTAACCGAATTTCTTAGGGTTCCATATCAGCCTATCTTTCCTCATTTCGCACAATTTACCTTGAACTTTACTATTTCAACAAATTAATTCCTAAACATTAAAATTTTCAAAAATCACTTAACAAAACTTGTTTATTTAACAACCAAGCATAACAATCTTTCATAAAACATAAAAAACACATTAAATTCATCCATGGTACAATTTATAACATTTAAAAATTTTACAATTTGACCCTCGGGTTAGCTAGATTAAGCTAATACGAGCTAAAAAACATAAAAATTATTAAAAACGGGGCAAAAACTACTCACCATGCATAAAGAATCAAGCATGGCTGAATGCTTTGGTTTGTTTCCATGGAAAATTCGGTTGTTGATTTACTTGGAGAAGGTGACATGTTTTTCGTCTTTATTTTATCTTAATTTATTAATTAATTACCATTTTACCCTTATAGTAATAACCTTAAAAATGACAAAACCATGCCCATCATTGTCCACTATTAATATACATGGAATAATTACCCACTAAGCCCTTTAATTTAAAATTTCTTAGCCATTTGACTCCTTTAACATATAGAATTCAAATTTTGCATCTTTTATAGTTTAGCCCTTTTCACTTAATTAACTATTTAAACATTAAACTTTCTTAAAAAATTTAATATTACCCTAATAACGCTCTATAAATATTTTATTAAATATCTACGGGCTCGATTTGTTGAAACGAGGTCCTAATACCTCATTTTCTAAACCCACTTAACTTTAAAGATTTACCACTTGAGCCTAATTATTCGATCAAATAACATAAATTTTCAAGTAAAACTTTATTATAACAATATATTAGACTTGCTAATATTAAATAATAATATTTATAGATTTGTACGTTGTATTTGTGGCTCCGAAACCACTATTTTTGACACCACTGAAAAACGAGTTGTTATACCCACCAGCGAAAAGCATCTTCTTTCTGTAATGAAGTAGCACATTTCAAGTTGTCTTCAGGTGAGCAGTTCACTTCATCGAAAACACGTTGAGCATTTTCTGACTAAAACTCAACTTTTTTTCGATCTTTATTGTCCAATCCATGAAAATATTCAGCTTCGTATTTATGAATTTTATATGTAAGAGGCCGATGAAAAGGTACTTGATTTAAGTATTGAGGACAAACAGGTGTCAGGGAAGGCACAGAAAGGGGTGGAGGTTGTGAAGCCATCAGATTATTCAATAAAAATTGTGCAAACCAATCATTCATCAATTAGAATCAATTGGAAGAAGGAATTACGATACCCGGTTCTCAGTAATTAAGACCTAGACATATCCTGACTCGCTCCCTCATCGGAAGCCGGAGCATGACTTTCAACATTCGAAAACACAAAAATATATAGACTTTTTCAACACCTTTTGAGCTCTAATTCACGTAGTTTTGTAGTAATTTTTGTCAAAAATTATATTTTAATTATTAACATATTTAATTTTAATTATTTTATAATAAATTTACACAAATTTGATTTATTTTTGATAGTTTTGCATAAAGGGTGAAAATTAGCTCAGCAGTCACCTCAAGTGGCTTAAACCGTTGGGGAAATTCTTGCATCAAGTGAATCAAGAGCGTGGCTAATTAATTTTCCAGCCATGGGCAGTCCAAAAATATTTATTGAACAAAATCTATATTTAATTTTTATTGAACATTAATTGGGTTAAAATTAATTATAAGTCTTAAGAAGAGAAAGAGGCCAAATTGTGTTAAGAGCAATGATTGATCCATCAAGGACTTCGTAGCCCAAACCGTCCATATAGCTAACCCAATCAACTTATTTAGCTTATTTTATTAATTATAAAAAATCCCTTGAAATTTCCCTTAATTCTGTTCAAACCCTTCCTTTTTTCATTTATTATATTTTTAGCCCTAAGCTAAAAATAGCAAGTTTGAATCAATCAAACTTGCACCAAGCATGGCTGGCCAATGGAGAGGGAGTGGCTAATATTTATTTGCTATTTTTAGCTTCCATATCCACCTATAAATACCCCTTTTCCTTTCCTCATTTCTCATAACACACATCTCACACATTTCTTCACGTTACTCACCTTTATCTCTTCCATTTCCTTCTTGTTTTCCCATTTCGTTTGTCCTCCTTTCCTTGCTGATTTTTCCTCCTAAAAAAGACCTTGCACCCATTGGAGTAGCAGCATTCAAGTTTTCGTGAGGGCCTTAGATTGAGAGGACAAGCAAAGAAGCAGAAGAGCACACTAGCTTGGCTTCGGAGGAACACTAGATTTGTTTCCTAGTTCCTTTCGCTTTATTTTTTCTCGTTTATTTTGTGATCATGATTTTGAATATTTGTTTTGTTTTTATTCTTGATTTAATTAAAATGAAGTAAATTTAATTTGTGTTAGCTTGATTGCATTTTGTTCGCTTAAATTATTAAAATCATGTTTGTGTTGTTATAGACCTTGGTAAATTGTTCAATTAAATAAATCCATGCGTATGTTATACTTGCATTATAATTGTAAGGTAACGAATGAATTAATTATTAATTGGATTGAAATTATGGTTAAATTGAAACAATATTTAATTAGTGCATGTTTAATCTCCTAAGGTAGTTGAGGTTAAATTAGCTACAATATTTAATTGCAAGATTATTGTGATTAAATTGTTTCAATATAGGAATATGTTGTTACCTCAATTAATCTTATACTTATGAAAATTGATTAATTGTTTGAATGGACATAGGAATATGTTCAAGAGGTCGATTAATTTAATAAGTATGTATGTGCATTAGTTAACAAAGTACAAAGTTGCCATGAAAATATTTGTAACAACAAGAACATGGGATTAGTAATTCTAAGTTAAGGAATGTAATTGATCTAACATATTTATGTCATATTGATTAAAACTTGTCATTAGAAATCATGCATTGGAACATTTTTCTTAGTTAAATTATTTAGTTAAGTTTTAGTTTTCATAACACTTTTAATATTAACATTTGTTTTCAACACCAAATTGCTTAAAGTTTTGGAACAATTTTTTAGTTAAATTATTTAGTTAACTTTTAGTTTTCATAACACTTTTTAATATCAAAATTTGCTTTCAACACCAAATTGTTCAAAGTTGCATTTTATAAATATTTTCTTTCATAAACCCTGTGGGTACCATAACTCGACTTTGACTTGTCATTTTATTACTTGATACGATTGTAAACACTTGCATATTTTCGTTGTCCCAACATCATCATTATCGACATGATTAAATTTGTCTGCCATTCTAAATTTATGAAAGAAAATATTGTCAGATCAGATCATGAGCATCACACAACTTACAAGTTATTATGGAATGCATTTCTAAAATCGATACATGTTATGTTCAGTCCTAAAACTGACTAAACCGTAACTCTGATACCAGTAAATATAGCACCCCCGTCTCTGTAACCCTAATCCAATGAGAGAGACAGGTTAGGCGTGTTACAGATTCACATGGTAAGGACACACACCTTGCTGTACACACCGTGTAATACTCCTTTAGTTCAATTTTGATCTGATTCACCTATATATGGTCTTTCAAACAGTAAACACACACAAACATAATATCAAATTACACATAACGGTTTCAGGAAAATACTAAAGAAATTGATTAAGCATAACAGAAGAGAATAGAACACAATTCAGTTGCGCATCTAAAGATGGAGTCTAACAAATCTAAAAGATCTCACTTACCTATCCATAGCAATAGAAAAAAATCAATTATCGACAGATCTAAACACTAGTTGAAACCGAGCAGACTAAATGTTATATGACAAGAGGAGGAAATCAATAGCCCAACATGATGGTTGATGTGATGGTTATGAAAAGAGGAATGAAAGGAGAGGAGAAGAGAAGAGAAAAAAAAGAAAAAATGATGATGAAGAAAGGGGAAGGTAGCAGAAGGGAGAAGAAGAGAGAAAAAATAGAGATTAGTGAAAAGGGGAGGTGATAAGAAAAAGAAGGGAAGAGAAAAAGGGGTCAGCCAAAGAAAAAGTTATTTAAATACTAGGGTTTGGTGGTATATGGTTTAGGGTTTAGGTTTTAGGGTTTTTGACATTTTAATAGTTCAGGTCCAAACAAAAGCCCAATTAAACACTCTATTAGAAAATAAAAATAAATTTTAATAGTAACAGAATATAACATATAAATTTAACCCAAAATTTGGGGCTTGACATTAGACCTTAATTGGTGTTTAACCTTATTGGTACATATATTGCGTGTAGAAGTATTTACTTTGGCATTGTGTCAAGTAAAGGTTGAAGCATGAATGACATATGTTGAATGTGATTTTGTTGAGTTTGGAAGGTAAATGTGAATGATGAACTATGTTTGAATAGTTTATGAATACATAGGTTTTTATGCTTAGCAAAGTATCAAATTCATGTGAAATAACTTGAATGATCTTGTGGTTAGGTAGATGCTTTGCTATGTGTTTAAGTAGGTTTAGTGTAGGTTGAAATGGGAAAATATGCACCATTTGAGCCATTAGTTTGGCTTGTCATGAAATAGGTATCATATGGCCAAATTTTTCAAAAAAATAAAACATGGTCCTCGTCTCGATGTGAAGTCCTCCTCGTTGCAACGTCAAAAGACAATATGTGATGTCCCGATATCTGGTGGTCTAATGTTGTGACGTGACTCACTTTCTTGACGAGGTGGAAATGGCTTGTCATGACGTGGAGTCCAAAATTTAAAAACTTTACAATTCGGTCCTAATTCATTCCCAAGTCATTAATCAAGCTTTCATAAGCTTAATTTAGTCTCGATTTTCATTTGAAGTTTATCATATGATTACAATTGTGGTAGGAGTGAAAGTTCCATGATTTATTTAAAAATTTTCAATTCTGATTACTATGGTAACATTCTGTAACTTGGGTCCAACGACCGGATCGAGTAAGGGGTGTTATATTTAGTGGTATCAGAGCTACGATCTAGTCGATTCTAGGACTGAATTTAGTGTGTATCGAGTTTAGAAAATTCATGCGACAATAATTTGAAATAGTGTGATGCTTTTTAATTCAATCTGACTCTATTTTCTAATAGGTTTAAATATGCCCGTCGAGTCTAATCGAGCTGTATCTGACGAAATAAACAGTAAGTAATGTTCTAGCTTCTGATCAGCGAGCATGTCATAGCGTCCCGATTTCGTAAATGCCTGAAGGTGAGTCATATAGTGCCTTATTTCAAATGATGAATGAGTGGTTTACCCAATTTATGCAAGCCTATAACATCCCAAACTCGGCTAGTCGTTATGGTCGAATTTGGAAAGCTACATTGGCCACTAGAATGGCTAAAAAAAATTCTTAATTTTAAATGTACTTTTTAAACCATTTGCACAATTCGTTCAAAACTATAAAATCAAATGTTAAACTTTATTTTCAATAACATTTCAAATCCATTTGTCCACAAAAATGGTCGAAATAATCTTTCAAAATTTTGAGAAAATATTTTAAATCTATTAGTTTATCAATTCAAAACAAAAGAAGTAAAGAGTTCATTTTAATTTCGTAAAAACTAAAAAATTTCAAGAATCGAAATAAATACTATCTCAATTGTAGACATTCGATCTTTTATTCAAAACAATTTGATTTTCAATCATACTTCTAAATCATTTGTATAATAACTTCGTAAATCAAATCCTTAGAATTCTCCTTTGTGAACATTTATAATTTTGAAAACTAAGTCTAATTTTGTTAAAAACTCATTTTCTTTTCGAAATGTAGTAGAAAAATATATTATTGACATATTTTATTTTGAAAATCGAGTTTCATACGGAATCTTATCAAATACTAACTTATGCAATTTTTAAAACGTAATGTCATGAAATCAAGTCATGCAAATCAGAATAAAATCCCCAAAGTATAGTCACATGCTACAGTACCATAATTTAACATAAAAAGTCTCAAATAACAATAAAGTCCATAAAAATCCAAATCATAAATAGAAGTCCATGTTTATTGAAAAACCATTTTTCAAGAGCATCTCCAACGACCGAATCAGAGTCCTAACAACGAGGATTATCTGAAACACATAAGTAAAGTGGGTGAGCTTTAAAGAGCCTAGTATGAGATCAACACAAATATAATCGCATACATATCAAAATATTAATCTCAACTTATCAATCATCATAATAATCACAAGTTCTAACACTGATACCTATGCATGAACATATCGATGCATATTTTAAAATGATGCACATTTTATAAAATTTCCTACCCATCTCTACTACACACTGATATCGAGTTCCCCAAAACTCATCCATCCAAAAACACACAATTTGTGGACAACCCACCACATAATTGTTAATAACGGCCACATAATCCCAGGTAAACTGCCACATAACTTCCACCTTTCACAAAACCGACCCAATGCATGTGGTATGGCCATTTGTCAAACTTAACACATATAATTCACTTTTCATATTATTCACGTAATAATGCTCATAATATGACATAACACATATTTCTCAATTTTACACATATGCATGTAAACATGCCCACATTTTCATATATCACATAATATTCGCTTTTATCCACTTAAGCATACTTTAATATACTTTTCATATCAAATCATGGATCTCATCACATACACATATATCACATATTTAAATCATCCACATACCAGATAAGCCATGTATCACATAACGTAGAGATAAGGTTTGTACACATGTCATCATCCCATACATCAACACATCACGAATCATAGTTTTCATGATCTAATGATTTAGAATCACTTACTTGGGTTTCCTTTTGATGAGTTTTTCAACTCCACATTGAGTACTTAGTGTACTCTCAAATAAATATTTAATAGCATATTATTAAAAATGAAAGTGTCATATTATACTCAAATTAAAGATTTAGATCCCACACCTTATATCGTAAATCTGATTGCCACAATCCTTAATAGTGATTTCACTCGATCTATCTTGTAAGACAATCTAATACAAAAATATCATTTCTTAACTAAGATTCCTTGATGATATTTCGTTACTTAAAAGGTTGACTGTTAAAAGTCTCTTCAACACTTACCTCATGATCTAGGACTCTCGAAAGAAGGATTTCTGATTGCGAAGTTAGGGGTCTCCTCTTTGATTATCGTTCGCCCCTTCAAAATTTGATATGAAATCATATTAGTATGATACTAATTATATACTAAAATATTATGTTAACACTATGGCACTATACCATTAAACCAAGTTATGGGATCATTAAGTGAAAGATTTATGATTCAAATAACCACACTTACAGTTGATTCAACATGGAATGATCGAATAATCAAGAAAGGAATGAGATCAACGATTTGAGTGATCTAAAATAATTGATAGAGTGAAGGGAAAATGAGAGTTTTAATCACTAAAAGAATTGGCAAAAGAAAGAGGAAAAAAAAGGAAAAATTTTGGTTACCGCAATAGCGGCCATCCGATGATAATGGAATGGCGATCCCACGGTGGTGGAGGGCTATGGGGTTTCGACGAAGAAGAGGGGGTGAAAGGAGTAAGAATAGAAAATAAGATGGAGGAGGAAAAAGGATCCACGATGGCTTGCAGCGGCAGTCACGGCAATGTGCAGCAGCAAAAGGAAGAAAAAAGAAAAGGGGCAGTGCTAATGGTGGCTAAAAGGACACTTGATGGTGGCATAAGTGTCGGTTGTGGTGGTAGTAAAATGAAAGTTAAAGAAAAGGGGTGATGGTTGTTTTACAAGTGGAGAGAAAACGAAGGTGAAAGAAAAAAAAAGAGAATATGGTAGAATGAGGGAGGTAGGGACAATAATGGGTGTGGTAGTTGGTCAACTATGACCAGGTTCAATGAATCATAGCAAATAGGCAAGAATGAAGTGAAAGGAAAGAGAGGGAACATAGGAGCATAAAAGGGATCATGTTTCCCAACATATGGTAAATTTGACTCATAAAGAGGGAAAGTAATCCTCCTAAACATGGTAACAATGGAGTGAACAACAAGCACATTATGCACATGGAAATTGTGTTAAAAAAATTAAATAAAAAGATGAGAATAAGGGGAATTGAACTTAGGACCTCTAAGATAGCTTAAAAGAATTTAATCACTTGACCACTTCACCTCCTTGTTTTAATTTCTACAACATTTATTTTAAAAACATGGTGTGGCCTTTACTAAGGTAGGAGGCAAAAATTGCACCACATAGAAAATAGTGTGAGGGAAGGGATTCGAACACAAGTCATTATGGACAACTCCATCACTACTCAACCACTATAGTTGATAATTATTGATATCAAAAGATCATCTAAAATAAATAAATAAAATTTGGGTGACCACTCTCTTAGTTTATTAACCCAATTTCTACTAACCTAGTTTTTGGGATATGATAAAGCCAATCTTGCGACTCCGCAACCTCCACCCCCTATAGTGCCTCCCCTGACACACCCTGGTCCTCAAAGTTCAAATTATGTAAATGTTCATAGAATTTTGATAGATAAAATTCAAAAATATGGAACGGAAGAGTTCTGAGGAAAAATACATGATGATCTAGCTAATGTCGAGTACTGGCTAGAGAATACACAATGAGTTTTCGAAGAGTTGATGTGTTCACCCAAAGACCGCTTGAGATGTGTTGTATAGTTGTTCAAAAAAAAGAATCATATCAGTGGTGGATGATGTTGATATCCATTGTTTAGAGGGATCCGGTGAGTTGGGAGTTTTTCCAGATTGAGTTCTGAAAGAAATATTGATCTGTCGTAATATGGTGTAGCAGATTAAACTAATTTTTGCATCGTATAAGATTGAAACAAGCATTATCATTAGGTTTTAATTATGTTTTAGCAAGTTTAACTAAATTTAATAAAATGTGCAAATTGAGTCTTTTATAGACTTGAGGGGCCGAATGAGGTCGAAGGGTGAGCTAATGAACTTTGTAAGTGTTAAACCAATACTGGTCACTACATCGCAACACGGAGGGTTCGATGTCACAACATAGGGAACAAAATGGAGAAATTCTGAGACTGCCTTTAGTGTTGCGACACAGCCTAAAGGGGTCGTAACATACCCCTAATGACATCTTGAAGAGGAGTATACTAACTTCTATGTCGCAACACAGTTCCTGATGTTTTGTGACTTCAACTTTGAATGAGAATTAATACGATCCAAGGGGCATTTTGGTCCGTACAATCAAACTAAAAACTCAAGAATGTCAGTTAAACTAGGGTTAAGGACGACAACCACCTCAAGTCTATAAATAGGCTCATTTGTCACATGTTATGGACACCAATTACTTAGCGTATAATTTATTTTTTAATTTCAATTTAGTTTTTTTCTCTTTTTTTAGGTTTTTGGTTTATTTTTAGTTTGTTCTTCATTTTATCTCGAGAGATCTGATTTGTGGATACGATCAAACCTTTTGGATTCACTTTCATTCTTAATACAAATCAAGATTTTTCTTAAACTTTATACTTTCGATTCATTTACCATGTTTACACTTTTTATCGGTTCTATGTTGTTTATGAAAACCATGAGGACTAATCCCTTTTTGGGGATTAGCAAGTGGAGGTATGATTATTAATGTTTTTGTAGGGCTACTCAATGGATTAGCTATTTGGGAAAGGAAGAACCTAAACCCTAGGCTTGACAACCCTTGGAAGTTAACAAGTTGGGAATTAACCCAAAATTGGTATGGCTTATCCTTGAACATCTTCACCCCAAGCTGGTCTAAACTGTAAGGTCGGAAGATAAGGAGTCCTTGTTGACTAGTTATTATAGTGAATGTATCAGAAGATCCTGCTAGGATATCGACTAGTTGATTAACGAGGAACCCGAAACGGTAGTTAATAAAGATTGTTGAAGTGAGCTAATCATCCATAATCGTATTTGATCAATCCCACTTCTTAATTTCTCGATATTTATTTACTTTTCATATTATTACTATTATTATAAAAATCCATTTTATTTATATTTTCGTAATGTAAATTATTCTGAGTACTAATTAGATCATTTGGTGTTTAGGTTAAAATTGACCTAGTGCTAGCTTCCTTTGGGTACGATCCTCGGAGTACTCACCTACTCTGTTGTAACTATATTACAAACTGTCCTGTATACTTGCGGATACCACCTCATTTATATATATTTTGTAGCAGTATTCATACTATGGACGTTAGTACATCTGAAGGCGATCAATTCTTGGCACCGTTGCTAGGGAGGCAACATCACTAGTTCGATTTTAACTTTTGCACTTTAGTAAGAATAATTCAGACATTTCTAGGTTATAGATACGATTTATTTTTTACTAATCTTTTCTTTTTGGGTCTAATGTATGACTCATAGGAGGGGAACACCAGTAGAGCAAGTTACAGATTCTGAGAGAATAATTCAAAGAAATCATCGACAACAATAGTAGCAGGAGATGCAAGATCCAACACCACTTGCTGCCGGCAACGTACGATGCAAGAATCCGCTGTTCAATGAAGCTAATAATAATGCTTTAGAAGATCCACCAGCATCACCGCAGCTACCTGCAAATTTACATATGTCACATAATGAGAGAACCCTAAGAGAGCATACATTACCAAGTCAGGACATGGTTCAAGAGAGCGTAACAAGGCTGACCATTATAGTGAACAACTTTGAGGTCAAACTGACAATGATTCAGGTGATCCAGAGTAATCTGCAATTTAGGGGTAAAATGGTAGAGGATCCAAATCAACACTTAAAATAAAATTCCCAACTTTGTGATACTTTTCAGTATAATGGGGTCACTAATGATGCTATTCATCTTCAGTTGTTTCCCTTTTCTTTGATTGATAACGCTTTTTCTTGGTTAGACTTACAGGAACCAGGATCTATCATGACATGGGATAAGCTCTCTTGAAATTTTTTATAGAAGTTTTCCCCTATTAGGAAAGTCATTCAACTGTGATGAGAAATTGTTGTTTTTAGACAATTGGAGGGGAAAGTTTTCACGCGGCTTAGAAATGTTTTAAAATGTTGATCCAGAAATGCTCGCACCACATATTCTTTGAGGGGATGCGATTGGAGGTGTTTTATAGTGGGTTGGATGGAAATGCAAGATCCAGATTAGATGGAGCAACAGGAGGAGCTCTCATGAACAGATGTATGAGGATGCATACAAGTTAAAAGAATACATGGCATTGAAATCTTGTCAGTGGCCTACTGAACGATTCATATATGGCTAGAAATTAGCTACGGTAAAAGCTATCTAGGAAGATGATAAATACCAGCAGTTACTAGACAAACCTAACCTTATTGAATACACAAATAGTGCACCATCTATGTATGGAGGAGACAAACCGCTCTTCTATTATATCAACAATCCTACTAAGGATGTGAATTACATCAGGAATATGGGTGAAAATCCTTATTCAAATACCTAAAATCCTGGTTGGAGAGATCACTCAATCTTGAGATGGGGAGGAAATCAAGTAGGAGGTAATAATAATTCAAATCAAGCTAAAAACACTAATTACCAACCTCTTTATTAGAAGAGTAAAAGGCACGACCACTAACACATAGGTACTGTTTCCTTCTATATTAGAAGTGAAATAGAAACAGGATAATGATGAGTTTGTAAGTTTTTTCTATTGGAACGTCGGCACCCCTATGGCGCAGCTAAAAAATAAAATATCCGGCGATCCTAACCATGGATCCATGTGTGAGGAACGAATCGGGCTGAAAAAGGGTTTCGAAATTACTGAATGGTGATTCTAAGTAGACAGTGATGCCTCGACAACGAGTAATCTGATCTACTATCGAATCTCACCGCAATCTATCGTGACCCCGACCTCTATGTAATCCACCCTGTTGACAATAAACGGAAAGAATCCCAAAAATTATGTTTGATAAAATTTTTCTTTGAAGGCTACTCGACCCACCAAGCAAAGAAAAACGAGATTTTATATCCCTTTTTAGGGTTTCTTAAAATGAAATAAATATATCAACATTTTTTAAACCAAAAATTATAATTACATTAATTATAATAATGATTTCGGTAAACTGTATATTTATTTGAATTTATATACTAACCAAATTCATGTTCATTATGCTTACAACAACCTTGTACATATAATGTGTTCGATATTTGATTACCCAATTAAATTAATTCTATAATTAATTTAATTCAACTGATAACCAAACACAATACCAACTATGTTTTATTCCGTTTATTTCAACTATAGGGTGTGACCCTGTAGGTTCTTGTAACGTTAGCAGTAATACTAGAACGCTTCCAATGTTACAAACAATGAGTGGCACCTAGCAATGCATCATTGCTACCTAAGTCACAAGAAATCATGATTCGACATAACCTTTTATGATTAACCTTTCATAAAATAATCCTTAAGTCCTTTATCTCTGGATTGGACACAAGTCATAGAATAGTCACACTTGCATAGTCCATTCCATGTTCCTTGATATCTTAAGTAGACTATGATATACAAATAAGTATGACATCTCATATCAACTTATTTGAGCATGGCCATGCATTTCTAGTCTCACTCAATCAAGTGGCCTAAGATATTGCTCCCATTATGTAGGAGGGACTTATCCTATATCGATCAACCATATCCCTCTACACAGATTGTGGTATATCTAACATTAGCCTTTATAGAACAACCGGTTATGGTGTACGTTTGACTGTATCAAAATACACAAATCACGATGTTGGGATTATGATGATCTCAAGTCTGAGGATCATATACATATTAATCACTATGAGTAATGTTGTGACAATTACATAATAATCCAAGAAACATACTCATAACGGGTCAGTCAAATATGTTGTTCTCTAACACACATATTCATGCATCGATCTTGACATTCCATATCAATGACAACTCTTTATCATCAATCAACTACATGTTAGTCTTAATACATTATTGTTGTCCTAGCCAACAATAATACTTGACTAAGGACCTTTTAAGAATAATCATATTATTCTCAGGACATTACTATAAAACAGTTTAATTATGCACACAGAAAAGAAACTGAAATAGTAATGGTAACGCCTTATATTAATAAACATGATAAATCAAGTATATTATTATAACCATCTCATGATTGATCTTTGGGCATACTCTAACAATCTCCCACTAGCACTGAGACCAATCACTTATATATCTAATACCAAGCAACTTAGTGTGACGATCATGCTTCTGCTGTGTCAGAGGCTTGGTTAGGGGATCAACGATGTTATCATCTGTAGGTACTCTGCATATCTTTACATCCCCTCGATCGATAATCTCTCGAATAAGATGGTAACACCTAAGTATATATTTGGATCGCTGGTGAGATCTAGGCTCTTTAGCTTGTGCAATAGCTCCATTGTTATCACATCGAAGGTCTATAGCATCTGATATGCAAGGCACAACCCCTAGCTCAGTAATGAACTTCTTGATCCAAACTGCTTCCTTTGCTGCCTCACTGGCTGTAATATACTCAGCCTCTGTTGTAGAATCGGCTACTGTACTTTGCTTTGAACTCTTCCAGCTCACAGCACCATGATTAAGGCAAAACACAAAACCTGATTGTGATCGAGAATTGTCCTTGTCGGTTTGGAAGCTGGCATCAATGTAACCTTTTGCACTTAACTCTTCCTCCCCTCCATATATTAGAAACGTATCCTTAGTTCTTCTTAAGTACTTAAGGATATTCTTGACTGTGGTCCAGTGACCTTCATCGGGATCTACTTGGCACCTGCTCGTCATACTTAAGGCATATGAGACATCTAAACGGGTACATAACATGGCATACATGATAGATCCAATAGCGGAAGCATATGGAATTTTACTCATGCGTTCTCTCTCTTGTGGAGTTGAAGGACACATTTCCTTTGAGAGTGAAATACCATGTCTCATAGGTAGGAATCCTCTCTTAGATTCTTCCATACTGAACCTTTTCAATACTTTATCTATGTATGTACTTTTGACTTAGACCTAGTAGTCGTCTTGATCTATCTCTATAGATCTTCACTCCTAAGATGTAAGTGGCTTCGCTCAAGTCCTTCATAGAAAAACAACTTCCTAACCAAGTCTTAATAGACTGCAAGGTAGGTATGTCATTTCCTATGATAAGTATGTCATCCACATATAGTACCAAGAATGTTATAGTACTCCCACTAACTTTCTTGTAAACACATGGCTCATCTTCATTTTTGATAAAACCAAACTCTTTGATTGCATCGTTAAAATGAAGATTCCAACTTCGAGAAGCTTGCTTTAATCCATAAATGGATCTTTGTAGCTTACATACCTTTCTAGCATCCTTTGGATTGACAAAACCTTCTATGGGTCGTGTGGGCCCAATGGGCTTGTAGGCCCTAGACAGATAAAATCCACGTTAAGAGACAAATACTGGACTGGGCTATGTAGTTCGCATAGTCGTGACTAAATTTAGGCTAGATGGGCTATATGGGCTGAATATGGGCCCACTTGGGCCGAATGTGGGCTTTGGGCCAATTTGTACCGTTATGACCAATTATGTTATCTGTGTCGTTTGAGGTGACTGTAGGCCTTCGAAAAGGTTGTTAAATGACCGAAATACCCTCGAAGGGTAAAATGACCAAAATACCCTTGGGGGTAAAATTACCGTTTTACCCCTAACTGACGAAATGATTGCTACACCCCTAGTGGTAGGTTGACTGATGTATGTATGAAAGTTATATGGCTGATACTGAGCATGACATCCTGTATTCACGTATGTTATTATGGCATGTCATCCTGCATGGGGTTGGGTTAATATTGACGGAGGAAGTGTATGGCTTGTAGCCGTTCTGTTCAAGGCTTACTGCCTTCCTACTTATGGCTTTTAGCCGTTCTGTTAATTAGCAGGATTGCTACAATATTAATGGATTTTAACCGTTCTGTCTATGGTGCCGAGCTGTTCTGTTGACTCAGTGCCGCAACCGATGCTAAGCTTGGTGTGTTGGCTGGGTGGGTCGATTTTATCCCCACATGGTGTGTTGATTGGTACGAGTGGTGTATTGGTTGGATTGGGCTGGATTTCTGTCTGCATATCTGCATCTGATATTGATTCTATAATGGGCTTAGGTCCACCTGGTTCTGTTAATGGGTTAAGGCTCACCTGATACTATGCCTGTGATGGGCTTAGGCCCAGTCTGTTTTTGCATACCGTATATCTGACTGTTTGTATTAAGGGATTACACACTGAGTTTTAACAAACTCACTCCTCTGTTTAGCTGTACATGTTATCCCTAATTGTAGGCGGGTCAGTGCTACAAGGGACTCGATGATGGCCACACAACCGCATTAGCTTTCGATTTTAGCCTTTGTTTTATAAGTAACTGAATTTGGGTATTTGTATATAAAAAGGCCTCTTTAAAGTTATAAAATTTAAATTGGGGTTTTTATTTGTTTGGTTTGATATAAACTGCTAGTTGTAGAAAAAGACGGGTTTTCAAAAGGTAACTGCTTTCAAAGACACCACGTTTTCATAACATTTCCTAAAGCAAAACTTCCACAATGCATGAGATTTTGGAAAATTTATAACGTTTTAAAAGTGATTAGCTTTTAATGATGCATACTTGGAAATGAACAACCCGTTTTGGAATCACCGTTTAATAACAAAATGATCAATTGATTTTAAAGATTTCAACGACAAAAAGTTTTACGCTAAACACCTAAATGTGAAATCGCCAGATTCAGCCATAACTCCTAGGCCAGGTTTGGGGTGTTACATGTCTAACATTATGGTTAGCTAGCATTCCCTTATGATAAGAATCGCATCTGAAAATGAACAATTTCATATACCTCTGAGGATAAAAGAACATATAGAATACCTAAAAGAGATCGTTGTAAGCTACTCAATTATAACCGCTACATTCAGATATCTTTACAATTCAAACATTATTCCACTGACTACTATAATCATCAATAATCCCACATTATCCCATTCACTAAAGACATCAATTGAGAAGAAGTTCTAATTAATACATTGTTTAGATGCCATACTTGAATAAGTTGACTACCCATGATTAACCTCTTCTTTAATAGCGACGTTGCGTATCCCGAATGATCTTTAAGAAAATCTAACATCTCTTCTAGAACTCCTTTTACTTGCTAACCCATTCTCGGTTTTGACTGCATTATTATTCATTCAGTCACTGAACTCTTCGATTTCATACTTGTGGGCTTAATCAACATAAATCTTGTGAATTTCGTTGTACAAGATTTTGAAGGTTAGGGGGTGGAGATTGTAAAGCCTCTAACTTTGACTCTCATATATATACACATAACATAACATTCATCATTAACTTAATCATTATAACATTTATTCATACCTTCATGAGTTTCTACCCATCCTTAACAACACTTTTACTCAGATACTTGAGTATCGCATTTAGCATTATCAAAATTAGGTTAGTTGGAAAACATCTCTGTCAATGAAACAAATCTCATAAGGCTCGGAAGGTATCAAACTATGATAGGTTATATAATGACATGTATTTCTAGACTTCACACATGCTACGTTTAGCCCAAGAACTGATTAAATCACAGCTTTGATACCACTAAATGTAGCACCCTTAACTTGTATCCATCGCCGAAATAGGGTTACAGAGCATTACCGTAAACTTGAATAACATCCTTTTTTCGAGCCCCCGGGGCCTTAGAAACACTTTAGAAATGATTCGGGACTAAATCGAAAACATTTAGAACTTCAAGGCAAAAGATAGAAAGATTCATACTATAGGGGTTACACGGCCGTGTGGTTAGGCTGTGTGACTCACACGACTGAGACACACGCCTGTGTCTCAGGCCGTTTGGGCATTCAAAGTAGGGACAAACGACTGAGACACACACTTGTGTCTTAGGCCATGTGGATGAGAAATAGGCTATTTTCAAGCCATTTCCTTCACCCTAATCATGCTAACACATACAAACCATTTGTACCTATTTCAAGAACTTAAAAATGTACCTAAAACATGCATAATAGAGCTAAATCAATATGGTATCTATCCATAAAACCAATATGTAACAGTCCATTTTTAGTGAAATCAGAATAGTGGTTTCGGGACCACAAATTCAAAGTCAAAAAATTTATTTTATTATTATTTTATTATTACTCAAAGTCAGAACAGTAGTGTCCTATAAAAGTTTCATGAAGAAATTTTATCATTTGCATGTTTAATTTGATAACAATGATTAAATTGAAAAAGGTGCAAAATTTAAGTTCTATAAGCTAAAGGGATTAAATGGCTTTAATAATAAAATGTTGGAGGGCTTATGTTGTAATTAAACCATCCATAATGTGAGTGGACAAGTATGTACACTTTTTAGGTGATTTTCAAGGCTATTAATTAAGGTTAATTTAGTAATTTAAATAGGATTAATATAGTAAAATAATTAAAACAAAGATATCATCATTGTTCTTTCTTCTCTACAACAATTTTAAAATAAAAGAGAAGCCATATTTTAAGCTTCAAGGTTTGGCCATAGCTCATCCTTGTATGTGAGTGATATTTTATTTCGTTTTTAATGATTTCTATGTTTTCGGGATCATTGTAGCTTAATCTAGCTAGCCCAGGGACTAATTTGTAGAATTGTTAAAAGTCTAGGGTTTTACCATGAACGTATGCTAGTATTTTTTATCTTTGATGGATGAAAATGAATGCTTGATGATAGTTGAACAACTTTAGTAAAGGAAAATTTGATGAATTTGTCAATTAGGGGTTAAATTGAAAAATAAAAAAAATATTTTGGGTTAAATTATGAAATAAAGGAAATGTAGGGATTGCTAAGGGCATTAGTGATATTCATCTATAGTGGGATTATATTAAATAACATGAATTTGCATTTTTATGAGCTAGGGACTAAATTGTATTGAATTCAAAATTTAAAGGCCAAAAGTGTAATTTTGCCAAAACATGATTTCTGGATTAAATTGGATAGAATGAATTTTGAATGAGTTAAAGTTGATTATATAGATCAAGAAAAGCAACGTACGGATTTAGATTGGGGAAAAGAAAAAGTATTGGATTAATCGATCGTCTTTCTCCGTAAGTGTTTGAGGTAAGTTTGTATATTTAATGAGCGTTAAATTGTGTTTGATTTAAATGATCTTATGTTATAATCTTGGTAGTACGACTCTACAAAAATATCCAATGAAGTTTCAACGACTTTCAGATCCTGTTTGAACCTTAGGAGAATATAGGATACAAAAGACATGTCATTAGGGGTTACCATGTTTCGGGTGCTGGTCTTGTACATCTTACTGGTAGCTGAGTTTCCAGCATGTGTTGCAGTTACTTGATAGCTTGTGTGAGCAGCAACGTGTAGGTACGTCCTAACTAACAGCTTGTGTGAGCAGACACATTTATGGCTCGAGAGAGGGCATTGGTACGAGATATGAGATAGTAGTGGTTTTGACCACATGATGGCACATAGTGTGCGAGATTCTTGTGTATCCGATATTATTCTAGTGGTTCAACGAGTATGAAAATGAGAAGGTTCGACAAACGCTTCAATAAGTGTTGTTATAAAAGTATAAAAAGATATGAGTTGATGATGCTTTAATTATGTTTAGCCATATACTTGAAAATATGAATGCTTATAAGTAGTATGTACAAAAGCTATGATGTTTTGAGATGATTTACTAAGCTATGTGATTATCTAATTTGAAAGGTTGTGGTTGCTTAGGCTTATGCCAAGTCATGTTGGATTGTCTCAAATTGTTTTATGCTTATAAAATTGAATTGGTAAGCTTTGTTTATGAATTACGAACTTACTAAGCATTGTATTCTTACTTCATGTTATTTTGCTTTGTGTTTTTAGATAATCAGGAGCTCGTTCGGGTTGGAAGTTGTCAGAGACTTCATGGTTATAATCGAATGTATAGGTGTTTTGCTTGATGAATTCTAGCTATTAAGTGTGGATTGTATATTTATGACATTATGGTTGATGATCTATTTGGTATGATGTATATATTATGTGGTATTTTGTGTGGTTGGTAACTTGATATTGTGTTGGCTAAAATGATGATATGGAAATGTTATAATATGAGTTGGTGAATGGTGAAAAAGGGGATAGCCCATAATGTTGCTAATGACTTGCTTTGGTAGTTTGAAAGTGATCATCTTTTGGTCAATTTGGCATGGTATAGGTTAGTTGTGAATATGGCTACTGTATTGATTATATATGCATATTTGGTTTATGAACATTGTGGAAAATATAGCATTGGGATGATCCAATTAGTAGTTTAGATGTGGAATGAAATGGTTAGCTATTTAAGTAAAATTGATTTGTTGAAATTGAGGTGCCATTTTGGCATATTGGTTGAATGGTTAGATACTAGGTTGTTTAAGCTTGGATATGCATATGCAAAGTGAGTTTGAGTGCTTGATTTTAGGTGCAAATGGCTTGTGCATGAACTGTGAGTTTGGGTGAGAAAAATGGCTTGGAAATGACCTATTTTTCGTCCACACGGGTAGAGACATAATAGTATGTCTTAGCCGTGTGTCACATACGGCTAGGCGACACGGACATGTGTCCCCTGTAGCTTTCAAAAAGGTTGCAAGTTAGGCAATTGCATGGCCTAACACACAGCCTGGCACATGGGCATGTGAGGTTATTTCGAAGGGTACACGGCCATGGCCTAGCAAGCAGGCATGTGGTTTGGCCTAGTGACCAAGTTAAAGAGTTACACGGGCACTAACATGGGCTGGGACACGGCCATGTGTCCCCATTTTGAATGCCCACATGGCCTAAGACACGGGCGTGTCTCTTGGTCGTGTGACCCCTGGAATTTAAAAAATTTTAACTTCTTCTAAAAAATTTCATATGTTTCTAATTTAGTCCCGATTTGTTTCCAATGTCTTGTTTAGGCCTCGAGGGCTCGTATAAGGGACTGTATGAATGTTTTTGATTGATGTTGCAATGATTTAACTTGTGATTTGTTTATGGTTATAAATTGTTCATTGTATGATGTTATGCTTCGGTAATACTCTATAGCCCTAATCCGGTGACAGATACAGGCTAGGGGTGTTACACAATATGCCCAAAGGCACCTCAATCATAAACACCAAACATGCTTACACATTGCATGATTTTAGCCATTAAGCAACAATAAATTTCTCATCTAATTTTCTTACCAAACTTACCACCATGACCACATGCCAAAGTCATATACAAACATACCAAAATGATCACTAAAACATACATCAACATGACCATTCTAACATCAACCATGAAAGCACCAAAATGTCATGATATCATCAATCATAAAATACCTATACATGTGCATATTTAACCCTTTATCAATTAATTTGTTTCTATTTCAAACATATCAAAACAGCCTTACCATTGGGACCACTTCTCATGCATCAAAACCATTTAAATTTCACCATTCTAGCCATTTCCAAATGGTTCCAACAACCAACATATATACATACCAAATTATGTTCAAATGGTCATAATTCAAACAAACATACTTGACTAAATTTCATATCAAAACATGCCTTAAATGATCACTATGCAAACATGCCCACTCTTACCACTTTAGCCATAAAACCATGCATCAATTTGGTCTTATACACACCAACCATTAAACATTAAAGAGCCAAAAGCACACCAACCATCAAGGCATCAAAATAACATAAGTTTTACAAGTTCATTGTAATATTACACATCATTATCATCAACTAAACAATAGACATATTCCACCTATACATGCCATTATAACCACGACCAAAGCATCAAAATCTATCGATAAAATCGATGGATAATGTGATAGATCTCCAACTAGCTTCCAACCCGATCGAGCTTTCGATAATCTATAAGGTAAAGGAAAATAAGTACATAAGAAATGTATATTAGTAAGCTCGTTTAAAATTTAAGAATAATATTACATTTTAATAATCAAATTATAGGTTAAAAATAAATCTATACCAATGCCTCAAGATTTATCAAACTACAATCAACTCACAAATGAATAAATTCATGAATGTCATATATTTATAATTCATAACATGAAAGGATGTTATGGGATGTAATGTATAACCATCAATCTTTCTATAAGATTATACACCTTTCAATTTACTTACTTTCATTTCCATTTCCAATGCTTATCATAAGCCTAAACAATATTACTAAATCTCAATTCAGTGTATTTTTCCATGGCGTAGATAGATTCATTCAAAGCATAAGCAATTTACTCACATATGAATACATCATTTATCTCATTAAACCTTTTTATAACATCATAATACATCCCAATTACGTACTTATCGTATCATTCCCTTTTCTTACTCGTTTCATCTTCATAGTACAAGCATAATCATAAACATCAATCATATCCATAAGCTTGGCATAAGCCTAAGCACATCAACATCATATGTAGTTCATTTAAATACGATTCACATGAATTTTACATGGATAACCATTATACTCTAGCATAATTCATAGACAATTAAACATGGATAGCCACCATACTTAAACATGATTCATTTGGATTTGTCATCCATTTTCAACATAACATATTTTCCCATGTAGCTCACCATTTCAAAGTTTTTCATACATACATGTCTTGGTTCATATAGATCACTTACCATATCCTTGTAAATTCATGCTCGTTGAACCGAATAGAATATTGTTGGATACACGGTATAGCTCACACGAAGTGTGCTAAACATTACACATATGCTCACACAAGCTATGAATAAGTATGCTCACACGAGCTATAAAAATGGGCTTGCTCACACGAGCTGTGGGTCGGAACGTAGCTACACGGTACTGCTCACACGAGTTGTGGAGTATCCACAACACATGCTAGATTTTAACCACTGGTAGGACATTCAAGACCAGCACCCGACACATGTAAACCATAATGACATGTCATTTGTATCCTACGAATTCCTAAAGTTCAAACAGGGCTTGATAATCGTTGTACATAATTGGATTTACGTCGTCTCATAACATGATAAAATGTATAATAACATATATATATTAATTCATTTCCAATAAAATCATATATTAACATTCAATTTAATCAATATTATACATAATACAGCTCATACGAACTTACCTGCCTAAATTGCAGAAATGACAAAGTATAGGGGCATTTTGGTAATTATCCATTCTCCTCAAATTTTCACCCGATCTTAATCTAAATTAATAATTTTATTTAATATATTACTTTAGATAATAAAATAATGTATTTTATGCCCCAAAAGTTTTACTTTTATTCAATTTAGTCCATAGGCCTAAAACATGCAAATTAACCATTTTTACCCAAAATTGAGTCTATCCGAATACTTATGGTATCCAAAACAGCCCATTATTGCATCAATTTCACATAAAATCCTTGTATTTTTACTATTTCAACAATTTAGTCCCGATAAATTCATCAAAAATCACTTCATAAAATATTTTTAAACAACAACTAATATTTCAAATTCATCATTTAGCATCTAAAATCACAAGGTTTATCAATGGTAACATTCAAAATCTTTAACAGTTTCAAAATCAAACGTAGGAGCAAGCTGGACCTAATTGCAACGATCTCAAAACCATAAAATTACTAAAAACAGGTAAGAATTACTTACCATGCAAAACTTTGAAATTGGCCGAAACCTAGCTTAACATCCATGGGAGGATTCGATTGTAAATTGGGGAAGAAGATGACAACCATTCATATTTGACTTGTTTTATTATTTTAATTTTAATTAATTTATCAAGTTGCTATTTTAACCTTTGTTAATAATTAAATAAAACACCAAAGTCATGTCCATACTTGTCCACTAACTCTTTAAAGGGTCTAATTACCATTTAAGTCCCTTTTCCTTTATTCAATTAACCATTTAATCACTCAAATCAAATAGTGATCAAATTTTACATCTTTTATGATTTAGTCCTTTTAATTAATTAACTATCGAAACGTTAAAATTTTGCAACAAAACTTTAATAACATCTTAATGACACTCCTAAATATTTATAAAAATATTTATGGCTCGATTTCTAGAAATGAGGTCCCTATACCTTATTTTCTAAAATCACTTAACCTTAGGGTCATACCACTTGAACTTAATAAATCGCTTATATAATATAAATTATCAAATCAAAGTAATTTTTAAAACTATATTTGACTTGTAAATATTAAATAATAATATTTACAAACTTACTCGTTGAATTTGCTGGCCCCAAAACCACTATTTCTGACACCACTGAAAAAAAGCTGTTACAATGTTGGCTTGAAAGGCTCAAACGGTCTAAACAAAAGTTTGCCTAAATCATTTTCAACATTCCATGCTTCCTAGGATTTCGCCTCAAGAAATTACTAAGTCAATTCTAGAGACTTAAACTTTCATGAATGCCTAGCTTTCCTAAGGAACTAAAATTTTATGGTATGATTTACATTCTTTATTAAGAGTACATTTATATCATAATTTAGCTAACATATAACACTTATTTGAAATAATAGAACTTTATTCATACTGAAGTTTAGCATACTTAACAAAATTTCATATTTTTGAACAAAATATAACCTAACCATAATTAAAAGAAAATTTTATTCTAAGAGAAAATAATTTCAATTTTTCGGTCCCTCCTACTTCATATGAACAATGTCCTCATTGTTAGAAGTGAATAGATACTATACACCAGGTAGGATTCTAGAAAAGAGGAGGTGAGTCAATTTGACTACTTAAGTACCAATCTCTCTCTAGATCTAATCCTAGACATATATATATCTATTGCCACACTTCTTATTTTAAAACTTGTTCATATTTATTTATGATTTCCATCTCTTTTTTTATTATGCAAAAAATTAAAAATCCTAATAGATCTTAATACTAAAATAATCTAGGACAAAAAAAAAACATAATGTAAAGATCCCCTCTTTCTTATTTATTTGCAGATCTCTTAGAATCTGACTCATCTTTTGCTCCATCATCTTTGTTTTTGCATGAGTCGCTTCGTTCCCTCTTCGATAATGAACTACATTGTTCAAATATAAAATCTAGAAACTAAGGCACAAAAATAAACAGGTCATTGAATATTTTCGTAAGAGTGCTTTTCATTGAGTTATCCCATATTTTTGAATATCTACAGTAAGCTTGTTGATGCCACTGCATATGTTGCATTACGTCCATTAACTTTGACAGCTCATTTTGAAGATCTGGGTGAGGTGATTGAGTTCTAAACATTGAAGTTGTCATGTCAAGTTTGGTTTCTAGTTCCATTGGTTCTGTCTTATTAGGGATTTTAGCTGACTGCATTGGTTGGATCTTTATGGGACCTTCTTCTTCTTTTTCTTCGGGATCTTCACTCTCTTCAACTTGTTGCTGAAGAACAGAGTCTTCAACTATTCAGTAGAGGTCCCAATCTGTGATTGTGCCCTAGCTATAACCTGCCCTCTTTACGTTCGCAAGAATTTTTACTTACAAGCACAAAATTGTCATGTAAAGGGAAAAGTAAGTTGGGCCAGAACGTTTAGCGGCACAATTCTGCATTTCTCTCAGAATGATTTTTCCCACATCAATTGTCCTTGCAGTTAAAACCGAGTATAACAAGACCATTCGCTCTAATAAAATTGTAGTGGTGTCAAATATTCTCTGCGACAAGTGTGAATTCCCTTCTTTGACACTGTCCAGTTAGAACCTGGAACTATAAGTTCTTCGAGAATTTCTTGCATATTTTTAGTCTCAATATTTCTCATCATGGAAGAATATTTGTTGTCTTCGAAATCAGGTAATTCAAAGAATTCATTAATAGCGTTTAGCTTATTGGTACCTTAATTCCTCGGATAGAAACTTTCATCAATTCATTTGAGGTCAAATTCGCATAAAATTCACAAACTAATTCCTCATTTGCACTAGGTATTTTCTCAAAAAACAACTCCCAATTTAGAGCTTTAGCAGTTTGTCAAATTCACGCCATGAAATCAATATAGTTGCTTTCTTTCATTGTAAAACCTTTTTCTAGGTGCATTAGTTGATTCTTGAAGAAACTTTCGTATCTTGCTTTGGCTTCTTCACAGTGAAATTTGTTTTGGGATTCATCAATTTGGATAGAGGCACGAGTTCTCTTGCGAGGCATGATTAACCTGAACATAAGATGAAAACAAATATTTTCTCAAAAATTTAATTAGTATAAAATATTAAGAATTCAATAAATTAAATAATTAAATAATTAAATAAAATTGAAATTTAGGAGAAAAATTTGTCTTACCACCTTTATATAGAAATTAAGAAAACAATAAATAAAATTAGAAGCAAAAGAATTTAATTGAGGGATGGATGGAAGGGTTATTGGCTAAATGTGGTGGAAGTGTTGTGCGAATTTGACAAGGGTGTTTGGGTTGTGCAAGGGTGAAGACGACATAAGAAGGAATGGCAGCAACGCACGGCCTTGGTATGAGCGGCAGTAGCAGCGTGCATGTGGAGCTGCTGGCGGAATGGTGCAGCTGGGTAGTGCTACTGCTGGTGGTTAGGAGCTGTGACACTTGGTGGTTTTTGGATGCTAGGATAGATGGTGGAACATGTGAATGGAGGTTGGTTTGATGGATGTAAATGATGGAGAAGGTTGGTGGAATTTATGGTGAAGAGGGTAGGAGTTCAATTAGAATTCTTAGAACAATTCAGTAGTTAAAATATTCTAAGTTCTAATTCTACACAGAGTTAATAACAATTAATAATTAATATAATGCATATTAAATTATTATTTTCTATTAATTTATTGAAATAAAACTATTAATTAAAATATGATCAAATTTAAACTAGTCCTAATTCGATATAAAGATGATAATAATTAATATATGTTATAATAAATATAATTATATACTAGTTATTATCATCTTATTTATTATATTAAATTAAATTAGAAACATTTATTCTAGATGCCTTTGAAAATATTTGCAAAAAGAGACATCTAATTTCTAATATTTACAAAAAGAGAAACCAAAAACTTAAAATTTATTTTGCCATTCAGGGAATAATTTCTCAGAAGATTATGTTAAAATCAATTCCGAAGAAAGATTTGGAGGGGTCACAAGCGGTCTCGCTTAAGTTTCAATCTCCTAGACAAAATTATTTAAACATACTAATCCCAAAAATATACCCTAAATCATTTATTTAAAATGAAAAAAAAGAAAAATTAAATATTTGATAAAATGAACGAGACTGTCTCCCACTCAATTTTATCTCCCCAGTAATGTTTTAAGCGCTGAGCATTGACTCGAAAATTACCTCACTTACCTTGAAGTTCGACAAATCCATATGGAAAGACTTGGTGAATCGTAAATGGATCGGATCAACGTGATTTTAACTTACCTGGAAAGAACCTTAATTTGGAATTGAATAACAGGACTTGCTGACTTGATTCAAATTCTTGAACTCGGATGTGCTGGTCATGCCATCTTTTAGTTTTTCCTTGAATAGTTTGGCATTCTCGTATGAGAACATTCGGAACTTCTCTAACTCGTTGAGTTGAAGCATCTGTTTCTCTTTAGCAAGCTTAAAATCCAAGTTGAGTTGTTGAAGAGCTCAATAAGCTTTGTGTTCTAACTCCAAAGGCAGATGACTGGCTTTCCCAAAAACTAATCTATAGGGAGACATCACTAAAGGTCTCTTGTATGCTGTCCTATAGGACCATAAACGATTATCTAGTCTTTCGGACCAATCTCATCAATTCGGGAAAACTACCTATGCCTTTGATCTCTTTGTTTGCAAGTTTAGCTTGCCCATTCGTCTACTGATGGTAAGCTGTGGCAACCTTGTGCTTCACTCTATGTTTGTCGAGTAACCATTTCAACCATTTGTTCATGAAATGGGGCCTTTCATCAGTGATTATAGCTCTCGGGGTTCCAAACCTTTTTAACACATGCTTCTGCAAAAACTTCATCACAACCTTAGCATCATTTTAAGAATATGCCTCGGCCTCAACCCATTTAGACACGTAGTCTAGTGTTACCAATATGTACTTGTGACCAAAAGGGGGAGGGAAAGGACTGAGAAAGTCAATACCCCAAACATCGAATAATTCTACGTCAATGATGTTTTTTCGAGGCATCTCATTTCTGTTGGTAATGTTTCCAACCCTCTGGAAACGATCACAACACTTTACATAAGCATACGCATCTTTGAATAGTGTTGGCCAAAAGAATTCAGCTTGCAATAACTTGGCCGCAGTACATGTACCTCCGAAGTGTCCCCCACTCGTAGCTGAGTGGCAATTATGTAGAATCTTATATGCTTCATCTTCTGCCACACATCTTCTGATCATTTGATCTACACACTTTTTAAACAAATACGACTCTTCCGAGATATAGTACTTCACATCGTGTACAAACTTTTTCTTTTGATGATACGTCTTATCAATTGGCGTCAAATCACAAGCTAAATAGTTAGCAATATCAAGAAACCAAAGGGTATTATGGTCATGATTTAGCTTCTGTATATGTTCATCTGGGAATGTCTCCTGAATGGGTATAAGTGGAGAATTCCCTTCTTACGGCTCCAATTTGGATTAGTGGTTTGCCACTTGGTTTTCTACTCCCTTTCGATCTTGAATTTCTAGATCAAACTCTTGGAGGAGAAGTACCCATCGAATAAATCTCGGCTTAGCATCTTTCTTGGTAAGTAAATACTTAATTGCCGAATGGTGTGTATAGACAGTCATTTTGGTACCTACAAGATAAGATCGAAACTTAACAAAGGCAAACACTATAGCAAGTAACTCTTTCTCTGTTACCGTATAATTTAATTGAGCTCCTACCAGAGTCTGACTTGCATAGTAGATGGGATTAAAAACTTTGTTCCTTCGCTAGCCTATAACAACTCCTATTACGAAGTTACTTGTGTCACACATTAGTTCAAATGGAAAATCCCAGTCTAGTGTGACGATTATGGGTGCCAAAACTAACTGACTCTTCAAATCATTGAAAGCTCTTAAGCCCTCCTCAAAAAATTTGAACTTCGTGTCCTTCTCCAATAGTTTGCATAAGGGTTTAGCAATTTTGGAGAAGTCCTTGATAAATCTTCGATAGAAACTGGTGTGGTCAAAAAAGCTCCTAACACTCTTTACAGATGTTAGAGGTGGGAGTTTCTTAATAGCATCTACCCTTGGTTTACCTACCTCGATTCCATGCCTTGTTACCCGATGCCCTAGAACAATACCTTCTCATACCATGAAATGACACTTTTCCCAGTTGAGTACGAGGTTTGTTTCTTCGCATCGCCTTAGTACCTTAGCTAGATTGGCTAAGCAATCATCATAAGTGTCTCCAAACACTAAAAGATCATCCATAAAGACCTCAAAGTATTTCTCACCCATGTCAGTAAAAATTGACATCATACATCTTTGAAATGTAGCAGGTGCATTACATAAACCAAATGGCATGCGTCTAAATGTAAATGTACCGTATGAGCATGTGAATGTTATTTTGTGTTGATCCTCTAGTGTTACTGTAATCTAATTATACCTAGAATATCCATCGAAAAAACAGTAATAGTTTTACCCGCGAGTCTATCCAGCATCTGGTCTAAAAATGGTAAAGGAAAGTGATCTTTCCTAGTCGCCTTGTTCAGCTTCCGATAATCGATGCAAATTTTCCATCCTGTAACTGTTCTAGTCGGTATTAATTTGTTATTCTCGTTCTCAATGACCATAATATCTCCTTTCTTTGGTACGCACCAGACCAGACAAACTGTGTGAGATGAGGTAAATTATACCCACATCTAACCACTTAATGATTTCTTTCTTTACCATGTCCTTCATGATGGGGTTCAATCTTCATTATCCATCAATCGTCCTTTTCTCACCATCTACCAAGATGATCTTGTGCATGCATACAGAAGGACTAATGCCACGAATATTGGCTATGGTCGATTTGATAGCCTTCTTGAATTGTTTCAACACTAGGATGAGTTTCTCTTCTTGCTCTACGGCCAATTCTTGTAAAACCCATAACCTGTATCCATCGTTGAAGTAGGGTTACAGAGCATTACTGGAGTTTTCATTTCAAAACAATAAAAAATTTAAACATTGCAATTCATATCATTAATCATACAGAAACCAATCAATAACATACATATTGTCCCTTATATGAGCCCTCGAGGCCCTAAAAACACATTAGAAACAAGTCAACACTAAATCGGAAACATATAGAATTTTTCAAAAAAAGATGAAAATTTTCAAACTGCAGGGGTAACACGGTCGTATGATAAAGCCGTGTGACTCACACGGCTAAGAGACATGCCCACATCCCAGGCCATGTGGGCATTCGAAGCAGGGACACACAGCCGTGTCCCAGCATGTGTCTGTGCCCTAAAACTCTTTGGCTTGGGTCACACGGCCGTGTCCCAGCCCGTGTCTATGTCCTGTAACTCTTTGACTTGGGTTACACGGCCAAGTCACACGCTCGTGTACTAGGCCATATACCCTTTGAAATGGCCTCACACACCCGTGTGCCAAGCTGTGTGCTAGGCCGTGTAACTACCTGAACTATGTTGAATGGCCGTGCGTCACACACTGTTGAGACACACGCGTGTGTCTTGGCCCGTGTGGACGAAAAATTAGGCCATTTCCAAGCCATTTTCTCACCCATTCAAGCACATACCTACAATCAAATTTCCACAAATAAAAAACCTTCAAATTTCACTAAAAACATGAAAACTCAAGCTATCCCAATAAGGTACAGAAGCATTCAACCAATATGCCCAAAGAGACCTTAATCACAACATTTTAACTTGTAAAACCATATGCACAATTTAACCAAAACTTACTAGATTCAAACATATCAGAAGACCGTTTATAACATACATTTTTAACTACCATTCCATCTTCAACCATTCAGGCATCATAAGCCAAGATATCAACCATTTTAAGGCTGAATATATATACATGCCAAAATTGGCACCATTTCACCATCCAAAATGCCATAAACACAAGCCAAAAACAAATGGCTAAATCATCAAACAAAAACACCTATACATGCCATTATAACAAAAACTTAGAAAACCCAAAATATACCTATTTATTTGATGGATAGTGTGATTTAACTCCGATGAGCTTCCAACCCGAACGAGCATCTGATTCACTATAAAACACGAAAAATAAAACAGAGTAAGCATAAATGTTTAGTAAAATCGTATAATGTAAAACTCAACTTACCATTTCATCACATAATAAATAAGTTAACATGGCATAATCCAACAAAAGCTTGGCCAAAGCCTAAGCATCCACACCAAACATGTTAGCATACAAGATATAAATCATAGGCACATTAACATAAATAGCCATTTAGCCACAACATGTATCTCATGAGTTTATAACTCATCTCAACCAATATAATTTTCATGTATCATCATATCAAGGATGTTCACATATGTACATGTCATAATTCATATGGCTCTCTTACCATTTCAAATCCGAATAGTGCCTGTTGAACCATTTAGAATACTGTTGGATAGCCCAGATAGCTCACACATGGTGTGCTAACTCATATAACTGTAATTCGTCAATTCCTGTACATGTATGCTCACACAAGTTGTGAATAAATACGCTCACACGAGCTGTGGGTCAGAACGTAGCTACACGATACTACTCACACGAGCTATGGTGTAATATCCCAAAAATTACTACTGTAATACCCCGAAAATTACTACAGTAAGGAAGTATGTATCATTGATAGTAAAATAAGGAAATAAAGTGACAAAAAGGGAAATTTTGAGTTATGGCAACATTGGGAATTATATTATGACATATTAATTCAAGAAAGGATTAAATCGCAAACGTGAGAAAAGTTTTGTTGCCCAAGAGTAAATACTCAAAAATTGAGGGATTAAAGTGTAAATACGAAAAGGTTGAAGAACCAGTAGTGTAAATATTTTAAGAGTGGAATAATCTAGAAACTAAGGAAAATGGATGAATTAGGACCAAATTGAAAAGGTGAAGAATTTTAAGGGACTAAATTGCAATTTTACCAAATTAAGTGATGACTTAATGATGGAATTTCAAAAGATTATAAAGGGAAAAATGGTCAAATAGAGAGAGATAGAGAGAATTCTAGAAGGTAATGATGATGTTTGTGATATTTTTAATTAATTAAATAGATAAATGTTATTTAATTAATATTTTATTAAGATTTTTAGTATTATTTTATTGTTAAATGATTAATATAAAAGGGAGGAAAGATGATGAAAAAAATCATCATCTTTCCATGCACCCAACGTTAGAAGAGAAGAGAAGAAAGAAAGTTTTGCTTTCTTTACAATTTGGTCCTTTTACCAAAAATTCACTATTTTCACCTAGAAATCAAAAGAATTTCCATAGCTTCCAAGAGAGAAAAATAATAAGGAGACAATGGGGACTTATAATGTCAAGTTAGATTGAAGAAATAGAAGCTGGAGGAGAGAGAAAATCAAGTTAAAGATTGAAATCAATAGCACAAGGTAAGAACATCAAGATTTCAATATATTTTTAAGTTTGTTATTGTTGAAAAAGCATGGAAATGATGTTATAGTAGAGTTTTGTCAAATAAAGTCTTATGTTCTTGATATATTAGTGAAGGGAAATAAGTGAAAATGATGGGAAATATTATAGAGAAAGGAATTAGAGAGTTATAAACTTAGTAATCAACATCTTGCACTAAAAGCAGTTTTGACAGCACGAGTAGGTTAAATTTGAAAAATCACCATAAATTGTGGAAATTGAATTAGAGGATGAAAAAATATGGAATTAAATATTATTAAGTCTAGTTTCTCATAGAAGAAACAGTGTAAGTAATGGAATTTTAAATCATGAGATATAATAAATTTTGTGAGACAAGGTCAGAATGAATTCGTGTTCCCCTATTCTGACTAAGGAAAATAATAAAAAAAATGAATAAAAATAATTATAGGCTTAAATTTATATGTTTAAAATAATGAATGAGTCTATTTTCAAGAGAAACAAACGGTAAAATCATCCTAATCCTGTACGAGGAGATAATTAATTTTTAGTGAAGAAGGGTCGGAACTATCAGACAGCAGAACAGGGATGAATTTAAAGAATAAACTGTACTTATTGGATAAACCAAAAATTCTGAAAATAGTATGGTAAGAAGATATGTGAGTATAGTTTCAAATGAATTTAGTGGATCTTAATTTGAAGTTCTGTAGCTCAAGATATAAATAATGTAGTGACTATGACTCAAGTGGACAGCTTTGAATGAACAAATAAATAAATAGTGAAATTATAGATAATGTTACATATAAGCATGTTATATACATTAAGGATGTGGAATGGAGAGGAGGAGGAGGAAAATAAATGATTATTCAACTAGCATGAGTTCTCATTAAAAATGGTCAATTTGCATGTTTTAGGTTCAAGGACTAAATTGAATAAAAGTAATATTTTAAGGGTAAATTGGTAAAGATGTCAAAAAGTGACCAAATTGCATGAATTGAATTGTTTTATTATTTAAATTAATAAATTGAATGAAATATAAATTTATATCAAGATTGGGTGGAAATTCGAGGAAAATAGAAAATTACCAAAATGTCCACAATTTTGATATTTACGCAATTTAGCCTGGTAAGTTCGTGTAACTTGAATTATATTCTTAGATGATTGAAATATATATATTGGATTGAGAAATTGATTTGAATTGTGAACATGAGAAATTGTGAATTGAATGAAATGGAAATGAAACTTTGAATTGCATGAGTAAATATTGGGTCTCGTAGGCCCTATTTGTTATGAATATAATATTTTGAGGATATGTTGTAAAGAATTATAAAAACACGTTAATAATTTGAAAGTTTTAATTCGAATGAAATTTTGTAACTCGGTTTAATACGTATGCAAATGTATGTCTTCTAGTAAATGCCTCGTACCCTATTCCGGCGTCGAATACGGGTAAGGGGTGTTATAATGTGACATCGCTAGATTCGGTCATAACGTTTAGACCGGGTTTGGGGTGTTACATATGGAGTATCCGCAACACATACTGAACCTCAGCCATCGGTAGGACGTTAAAGACCAACACCTGAATCATGTAAACCCTAATGAGATGTCATTTGTATCCTACGAATTCCTAAGGTTCAAACGGGGCTCGATAGTCGACGTAACATCATTGGTTATGCAATCGATATATATATGGCAGTCCATAATCCATGTATAGTTCAATTAAAAGCACATAAATACAATATTATTACACGAACTTACCTACGATTAAACGTAGATACGGAGGCGATTAATCCAATTCTTTATCTTTGCCCCGATCTAAAGTCGTACGAGGTTTTCCTTGATCTAAATGAATAAATTGAACTCAATTCAATACTTATTTTATTCAATTTAACCCAAACTCATATTTTAGCAAAGTTACATTTTTTCCCTTCTAATTTTTATTTCATTTCAATTTAGTCCCTAGCTCATAAAATGAAAATTCATGCAATTTTCTAAAAACCCACCATAGTCGAATTTCATAGGCCCTAGCAAGTCTTATATTTAATTTATTTCACAATTTTACCATGAATATTTTCTATTTTTCAATTTAATCTCTATTTAACAATTTCACCAAAAATCACTTAACTAAAGTTGTTTATCTAACAACAACTAACCATTTTCTTCCATAAAACATCAAAAACAACTTATATTCATTCATGGAAAAACTTTAATCTGATAAAAGTTTTACAAATTAATCCCCGAGCTAGCTAGATTAAGCAGCAACGATCCTAGAAACATAGAAATTATTAAAAACGAGACAAAAATCACTTACAATGCAAGGTAAATTGCTTAGCCAAAATTTCCTCCATAGTTTAGCATTGGTGGTGGTTCACTTGGGTAATTTTGAAGAAGATGATGCTTTAATTTCATCATTTTCTTTTATCAAAATTAACCTTAATGATTTATTAAAATTTCCATAAAACCATGTCATGGATGTCCACTATCCATTTAATTGGTCTAATTTCCTTATAAGGACCCTTAATTTAATATTCTATAGCTATTTAATACATTTAGCTGCTAGAACACTACTTTTGCACTTTATGCGATTTAGTCTTTTTATCAAATTAAGCATGCAATCGTTAAAATTTCTTAACGAAAATTTTAAACGGTAATACTAACATGCTGCAAACATTAAAATAATAAAATAAATAAATACTTCACATTGAATTTGCGGTCTTGAAACCATAATTTTGATTTCACTGAAAATGAGTTGTTACAACTCTCACCTCTAGAGGAATTTTTGTCCCAAAAAATCTTACCAGTAAAGAGGTTCGGATATTATTTTCTCATAGCTTTCTCGGGTTCCCGGGTGACTTCCTCTATCCCATGACGTTGCCAAAGAATCTTTACGAAAACTATGTTCTTAATTCTCAATTCTTTAACCTCTCGAGCTAAAATCCTGATTTGTTCTTCGTTGTATGACATATTAGGTTGAATCTCGACATCTGCCTGTGAGATAACATGTGAAGGGTCAGATCGGTACCGTTATAAGAAAGACACGTGAAACACATTATGAATCTTTTCTAACTCTAGAGGCAAAGCTAAATGATACGCTATTGGTCTGATTCGTTCAATACTCTCATACGACCCGATAAATGGTGGACTTAGCATTCCTTTGTGACCAAAACAAAGAACTTTCTTCCAGGGCGATACTTTCAAGAATACTCTGTCACCAACTTGAAATTCAATATCTTTACATTTAAGATCCACATATGATTTCTATCGATTCGAAGCTACTTTCAAACTATCTCGAATCATTTTTACTTTTCCTTTAGTCACTTGAATCAAATCAACCCAGTGAATCTTATTCTCACTAAGCTCATTCCAATACAACAGAGTTCAGCATTTAAAACTACACAAAGCTTCGTACGATGCCATCTTTATGCTCGACTGACAACTATTATTGTACGCAAACTTAGCCAATGGTAAATATTTCTCCAAATTGCCTTCGAATTCTAACACACAACAACGAAGCATATCCTCGAGTATCTGAATTACTCGCTCAGACTAACCTTCAGTCTGAGGATAAAATGAAGTGCTAAAATGCAATTGCGTACCTAGAGCTTCCTGTAACTTTTTTCGTTATTGCGATATAAATTGCAGATCTCTATTTGAAATTATAGAAACTGGCACCCCGTGTAATCTGACAATCTTAGCAACATATAACTCAGCTAATCGCTTAAGGGAATAATCTGTACGTACCGAAATAAAATGTGCAGACTTTGTTAGATGATCAATGACAACCCAAATTACATCTTTCTTTCTCGGAGACAGAGGTAAACTCGATACAAAGTCCATCGTAACTCAATCCCATTTCCATTTCGGTATCATCACTGGCAGTAATAACCCAGAAGATACGAAGTCATACTAAACATCTTTAACTTGATGACATACTAAACATCTTGATACGAAGTCAGAAATCTCTCATTTCATTCCCTACCACCAGTACATCTATTTCAAATCACTGTACATCTTATTACTTCCGAGATGAATAGACAAGCTACCACTATGAGCTTCTTGTAAAATCTTTCAAATGTGCTCCAGATTCTTCGGTACAAAAATCTTGCCTCTAAAAAATAGACAATCATCGGATCCAATATGAAATTCTGAATCAGAAATTAACTTATTTTGTGCCCGTTTAGCTAGCAACTCGTCATCACACTTTTAAGCCTCACAAATATGTTGTGAAAACATCAATCTAACTTTCAACTCAGAAATCAAACCATCATCTGATAACGTCAGTCGTGTATTCATCAATAACAAAGGAAACAAAAACTTTCTACTCAGCGCATTCACAACTACATTCGCTTTACTTGAATGATACGCAATAATCAAATCGTAGTCTTTCAATAACTCGAGCCACCTGCGCTGTCTCAAATACAGATCTTTCTGTGACATTAGATACTTCAAACTCTTACGATCGATAAAGATATGACATTTTTTGCCGTACAAATGGTGTCGCCAAATTCTCAACACAAACACTATAACTGCCAGTTCTAAATCATGTGTCGATAATTCTTTTCGTGTGGCTTTAACTGTCTGGAAGCAAAGCTATTACTTTAACTTCCTCCACCAAGACACAGTCTAAACCATTTAAAGATGGATCACTTAAAATCTCAAATTCTTTACCCGATTCTTCTGTAATAACCAGTTAATCCTAGAAAACTTCTAACCTCTGACACAGTCCTCGGTGGTTTCCAGTTAATAACAGCTAAAATTTTGCTCAGATCAACTCTAATGCCATCGACCAATACAATATGTCCAAGAAAATTTACTTCCCAGAGCCAAAATTCACATTTTCTAAATTCGCCAAACAATTGCTTATCACGTAGTGTTTGCAGTGCAATTCTTAAATGCTCAGCATGTTTCGACTCATCTCGTGAATAAATCAGAATGTCGTCAATGAATGCCACAACGAATCTATCTAAATATGGTCTGAAGATTATTTTCATCAGATCCATAAATACAACAGGTGCATTAGTTAAACCAAACGACATAACAAGAAATTCATAAAGTTCATACCTTATGGTTTTCGGCACATCCGAATCAAAAACCCATAGCTGATAATTGCAAGAGTAAAGATTAATCTTTGAAAACACTGTTGCAGCTTTCAGCTGCTCAAACAGATCCTCAATTCGTGGCAATGGATATTTATTCTTGATAGTAAATTTGTTAAGCTGACGGTAGTCAATACAAAATCTCATTGATTTGTCTTTTTTCTTAACGAACAAAATAGGTGCAGCCCAAGGTGAGAAACTGGGTCGAGCAAAACCCCTATTGTCAATTCTTGCAACTATGCTTTCTAATCTTTCAATTCAGTAGGAGCCATTCTGTAAAGTGCTATCGATTTCGGTGATGTTCCCAGTACTAATTCAATGGCAAACTCAACCTCTCTGATCAGTGGTAATCTAGGTAACTCCTCTAGAAACACATCAAGATGTTTACAAACCACAGGATTGATTCAAGTTTCAACTTAGATACTTTAGAATCCAGTACATATGCCAGGTAAGCGTCACAACCTTTTGTCACATATCTCTACGCTCACATAGCTAAAATAATAGTAGGCAACCACTCAAACTGTCTGATTCAATCCGAAGTGTCTCATCATTCTGACATTACAATAAAATAAGCTTTCATCTACAGTTCTTGATAACATCATGCAGAGTCAACCAACCCATTCTCATAATCACATCAAACTCATCAAATGGCAATAGCATCAAATTAGCAAGAAAATTATAACCTCGAGTCATCAAAGGACAGTTCTTGCAAACCTTATTAACTAACACATACTGACCTAGGGGGTTCAACACTTTAACCACGAATTCAGTGGACTAAATAGGTAAATTCTTACTTGATACTAAATTCGTGCATACATACGAATGGGTTGATTCCGGATCAATCAAAATAGTAAAACCAGTATCAAAAATAGAAAAAGTACCAGTAATAACATCTGGCGCTGAAGCTTCCTCCCAAACACAGATAGCATAAGGCTTAGCTGGTGCTCGTGCTTTAGATCTCACAGCAGAATCTTTTGTTCCACCACAGCTACTACTCACATTTCAAGGATTACAGGGTGGTGTACCTCTCGTAGCAGTGTTGCTCAGCCTTATAGTCTGAACTTTTTCTTTCTTGGACTTCTCTAGGAAATCTCTAAGATAGTGTTTGAAGGAACCACACCTGAAACATACTCCGTTCCTCAATCTATATTCGCCAAAATGTGGTTTTTTATAGTACTTGCATTTGGGCCTGTTATCTCTGACACTACCCACACTCACTACAAACGTAGTTGAGGCTTTGAGCTCGAACGTCGGTTACCTTTGTCTCTACTAGAATACCCCATTAAAGTTGTAGAACAATTGTGATATTTCTTTGGTCTCTTTGTTGATGACTGATAGGACTTCCCAATCGATCTCTTTCTTGAGTCTCTAACTTCAAAATCAACTTTTCTTTTCTTTTTGCTAAGCTCCTCGGCTTTATGTGCCCGATCAACTAAAATGAAAAATTCTTTTAGCTCAAGAATCCCGACTAAAAGTTTTATATCTTCATTTAAACCTTCCTCAAATCCCTTACACATGGCAGTCTCAGTTGGAATGCATTCCTGGACATATTTCCTCAGTCTGACAAACTCTTGTTCATACTCTGACACATACATACAACCCTATTTGAGCTCAAGAAATTCTTTGCATTTCTGATCAAGAAATCTCTAACTAATATATTTCTTTCGGAACTCGGTTTGGAAGAATTCTCAACTTATACGTTCTCTTGGCACCACTGAAATCAACGTGTTCCACCACTGGTAGGCTGAGTCCTTCAATAAAGATATTGCACACTTAACGCTTTCGGCTGATGAACAAGATAGTAAGTCGAAAACCCTGATCGTGTTTTCTAACCAGAATTCTGCTCTCTCAGGGTCATCCTCAACAATGGCTTTGAATTCTTCAGCCCCGTACTTACGAATCTTATCAACAGACAGCTTGTTAACTCGTAAAGGTTCCAAACCTTGAGGAATAATGGGGACCAATTAGGGAACTGGTGGGGTGGAGGTTGTTGAGCATCAAGGTTCGTACGTACAAACTTGGTGAACAATTCACTCATCATCTGGAGGAAGGCTTCCTTAGCCTCTCCTCCCAGCTCTCAGATATGGGCCTTGTACCGCTCAACACTATTTCATGTATGGAGGCTTGAGCGTTACTTTCAACTTCATTAGAGTCAGCTCGGTTGGATGTCATTACTATAAGAAAACATGTTTCAAAATGGGTCAAGAGTTATCACACTATCATAGGTTATATAATGACATGTATATCTAGACTCACACACACTACATTCAGTCCGAGAATCGCCTAAACCGTAGCTCTAATACCACTAAATGTAACACCCCTTACCTGTATTTGTCATCGAAATATGGTTAAGGACCATTACCGAGTTTTCATTTCAAAATAAAAAAAATTTTAACATTGTAATTCATATAATTAATCATAGCAAAACCAATCAATAACATACATTTGTCCCTTATACGACCCCTCAAGGCCCTAAAAACACATTAGAAATAAGTCAAGACTAAATCGAAAACATCTAGAATTCTTCAGAATAAGATGAAAATTTTCAAACTGGAAGGGTCACACGGCTGAGAGACACGCCCGTGTCTCAGGCGTGTGGGCATTCGAAGTAAGGACACACGGCGTGTCCCAGCCCGTGTACCCTTCGAAATGGCCTCAGATGCCTGTGTGTCAGGTCATGTGCTAGGCTGTGTAGCAGTCTAACTTGCAACCCTTTGAAAGCTACAAGGGACACATGGTTGTGTCACATGGTCGTGTGTCACACACGACTGAGACACACGCCCGTGTCTCTGCCTGTGAGGACGAAAAATAGGCCATTTCCAAGCCATTTTTCTCATCCATTCAAGCACATACCTACAAAAAAAGTTCCACATATAAACAAGCCTTCAAATTTCACTAAAAACATGAAAAATAAAGCTATCCCAATAAGGTACATAAGCATTCAAATAATATGCCCAAAGGCATCTCAATTACAACATTTAAACAAGTATAACCATATACACAATTTAACCAAAATTTACTACATTGAAACATATCACAAGATCATTTATAACATATATTTTTAACTACCTTTCCATATTCAATAATTCAAGGATCATAAGCCAAGATATCAACCATTTTAAGGCAAAATATATATACATGCCAAAATTAGCACCACTTCACCATCCAAAATTCCATAAACACAAGCCAAAAACAAATGGCTAAATCATTAAACAAAAATGCCTATACATGCCATTATAACAAAAACTTAGAAACACCAAAATCTACCAATTTATTCAATGGATAGTGTGATATAACTCCGAAAATCATCCAACCCGAACGAACTTCCGATTAACTATAAAACACGAAAAATAAAACAGAGTAAGCATAAACGCTTAATAAGTTCGTATAATGTAAAATTCAACTTACCATTTCATTACATAATAAATAAGTTTCACATGCCATTATCCAACCAAAGCTTGCCCAAAGCCTAAGCATCCACACCAAACATGTTAGTATTACAAGATATAAATCATAGGCGTATTAACATAAATAGCCTTTTAGCCACAACATGTATCTCATGAGTTTAAAACTCACCTCAACCTATATAATTTTCATGTATCATCATCATATCAAGGATGTTCGCATATGTACATATTGTAATTCATATCGTTCTGTTACTGTTTCAAATCTGAATAGTGCCCGTTGAGCGATTTGGAATACCATTGGATACCCTAGATAGCTCACACATAGTGTGCTAACTCATATAACTGTGATCTGTCAATTCCTGTACATATATGCTCACACAAGCTGTAAAAATGGGCCTGCTCACATGAGTTGTGGGTTGAAACATAGCTACACGATGCTGCTCACACGAGCTACGGAGTATCTGTAACACATACAGAACCGCATCCATCGATAGGATTGGAACGACGAAAATATGCAAGTGTACACAATAGCAACAAGTAATAAAGTGACAAGTAAATGTCGAGTTATCGTACCCACAAGGACTGTGAAAAGAATTATATATGAATGCTATTTAAAACACTTTGGTGAAGAAAAATATTTTATTTGAAGAGGGTGATTAAAAATTAAGATTTTAAACTAAGTGAACAAAATAAATAAATCTAAAATGCACGATTTCAAAATACGTTTTAATCAAGATGACATAATTGTGTTAGATTAATTACATTTCTTAACTTAGAATTATTAAACTCATGTTTATATTATTACGAATAAGTTCACGGAAACTTGGTAATTTGCTAACTTATGAACATACTCACCTACCAAAATCTATTTCTCTCTTGACTATATCCTATGTTAATTCAATCGATTAAACAAATCTTAATAGGCAAATATGTTATTGTACATATATACTTATTAAATCGAAATAATCTCTTATACATATCCCTATGTCACTTCAAACAATCAACTCGATTTAATAAGTACATAAAAGACTATGTGAGGTAACAAAGTATCCTTACCTTAAAACAGTTTAATCACAATAATCTTGCAAGTTATGCAAGGCAAATGTATCGTTCGATACCATTGCTAATCTAGCCCTCAACTACCTTAAATGATTAAACATGCACTGATTAAGTACTGTGTCAATTAATTAAAATTCCAATCCGTTTAAAGAATTAAGTCATTAGTTACCTAACAATTGTAATGCAAGAATAACTTAGTCATGATTTTACTTAATCAAGCATCTTATCGAGGCCTATAACAACATAACACAATTTTAATAATTTTAACAAACAAAATGCAAGCAACCTAAAACAAATTAAATTCAAGCTAAATTGATTAAATTAACCATTCCAACAACATAAATATTCATAGATATGTTTAGCATAACAACAACAAAATTAAAGAGATAGGGAACAAGAATCAAATCCGGTGTTTTTTCGTGGCTTGACTAGTTGCTCCGCTCTTCGTTCTCCGTTTTCCTCATCGACTAAGGCTGCTATTAACACTTAATTGCTGCTCCAAATAGATAATGAATGCCCCTTTCCCAAGACAAAAAATCGGCAAGAGTGCAAGGGAATTTTGGAATGGAAAAGAAGAGAGAAAGTGGAGAGAAGAGAGGAAAGATGTGAATGCTTGAGGTGTGCTTTTAAAATTCCAGCCTAAGGGGTTTTTTATAGCTGAGGAGGGCTGCTAAAAATAGCTAAAATTATCAGCCAAAGAGCCCTCCCTTGGCCGGCCACACATGTGGCAAGGTTGATAGTTTCAACTTTGCTAATTTAGGCTTGGGGAAAATCTATAAAACCACCAATTGCGGAGGGGTTTGAATGCAACTTGAACAAGTCTTCAAGGGCCTCTTTGGAAGCTTAAATAAATAGCTAATATGATGATTTGGGTCAGCTCTTGGGACGGTTTTTGGGCTATCCATTTCTTGGTCAGTTCGTTTCACTCGGTTCAGTTCAACTGGACCACTTTTTCATAATTAATTAATAATAATTTATCAACCCAAATTAAATTGTATATAAATTAAAATTAATTATATTATGAATTAATACATATAATTTTGGACCATCTTAGGCTGAAATTTAGTTCGCCTCGATACTTAAAATTGCTTCTCGGTTTTGTGCTTCTAGTAGTGTCTGCCAAGCCATTTTTCGCCCTCTGTACAAATCTGTCAAAAATAAAAAATTATCAAAATTAATTATAAAATTAACTAAAATTCAAAATGTTCCTATTTTAAGTGCACTTTAATTATTTTGTAATAATTAATTATTTTTTCGACAAGGATTTATCGAAATTGTTGATTTTAACTTAAAAAGTGTATGTAAAAATGTGTAAATTTCCGTGTTTCCACACCCCTAAACTTAATTCATTGCTCGTCCCGAGTAATGCACAAATTAAAAGGAATTACTCAGAAAACAGCTTTGAAAAATTCCTTTAGAATAACGTTCTTCCCAGAATTATGAATTTAATATACTTATGCTCAAAACCAAGAAATTTGATAGTTATGCTACTTAAGTATACATATCGTTCCAATTAATCTCAACAACTATTATGATAGCAAAATTAGACTAAATGCTTCCTTAACAAAAACATGTTAACCCTTACCAATTTGATTTTATTTCCTTATTCAAGATTAAGCTTCAATCATTAAGTTTAACTTATGCCTTCATATCTTGAACATAACAATTTCTCTCAACTAATGTAGGTAGCATAGAAAACTTGAATCAATAGGTCTTTAAAAAGGTTATAACGTAGCTAGGCTAGAGGTAGGTAAAAGATAGATAAATTTAGGCTTTTAAACCCCAGACTCAGCTTCAATTGGACTTTTGGAATAATTTCCCTCAATACACCAACTTACTTTGCTTTCACATGCTCCTCTGTACATCTATTTTCTTTCAAGCACATGTGCTCTTTTTTTTGGAGCATTTTACTGTATGTACTACAATTTTTAGAGCACTTGATACTTCTTTCATCTCCCCCAAACTTATTTTCAAAGAATATTCTGAATAGTACTGAGTCTAGTATTTGGGACAATTTAAAGATAATTAAGAGAGAAGTGATGGCTAAATATTGCAAGGGTTCAAATAAAATTAGGCCATATAGTCTCAAAGTTGGGTTTCAAAGGATAAAATTTCATCAAGGTTGGCTTGAAAGGCTCAAACGGTCCAAACAAAAGTTGCCTAAATCATTTTCAACATTCCATGCTTCCTAGGATTTGGCCTCAAGAAACGACTAAGTCAATTCTAGAGATTTAAACTTTCATGCATGCCTACCTTCCTTAAGGAACTAAAAATTTTATGGTACGGTTGCATGCTTTATTAAAAATATATTTATATCATTATTTAGCTAACATAACAATTTATTGAAATAATAGAACTTTATTTATACTGAAGTTTAGCATACTTAACAAAATTTCAAATTATTAAACAAAATATATCCTAATCATAATTAAAAATACTATTTATTCTGAGTGAAGATAATTTCAATTTTTCGGTCCCCTTACTTAAAATGAACAATGTCCTCATTGTTTAAAGTGAATAGATACTATACACCAAGTAGGATTCTAGAAAAGAGGAGGTGAGTCAATTTGATTGCTTAAGTACCAAGCTCTTTCTAAATCCAATCCTAGACATGTATATATCTATTGCCACACTTTATACTTTGCGACTTGTTCAATTTTATTAATGATTTCCATCTCTTGTTTTATTATGAAAAAATTCCTAATTAACTTTATCCTAAAATAACCTAAGAAAATAAATAAAATAAAGTCAAGATCCCTCATTTATTTATTTGTAGATCCTTCCGAATTCGACTCATCTTTTGCTCCATCATTATTGTCTTTGCATGAATCGCTTTGCTCATTTTTCGATAATGGGCTCCATGGTTCAAATATGTAATCTAAAAACTCAGGCACAAAAATAAATGGGTCATTGTAAATTTTCATAAGAGCACTTCTCATTGAGTCATCCCTTATTTTTGAGTATTTCCAGTAAGCTTGTTGCTGCCATTGCATATGTTGCATTATGTCAATTAACTTTAACAGCTCATCTTGAAGATCTGGGCAAGGTGGTTGAGCTCTGAACATTGAAGTCTCGTTATCAGGTTCAACTTTTGGTTCCGTTGGTTCCACCTTATCATGGACTTCAGCCGATTGCACTGGCTCGATCTCTGTGGGATCTTCTTCTCCTTCTTCTTCTTTTTCGAGATCCTCACTTTCTTCAACTCATTGCTGTAGAATAAAGTCTCCAGCTATTCGATAGAGGTCCCAATATGTGATTGTGACCTGGCTATAGCCTGTCTTCTTTACGTTTGCATGAATTTTAGCTTTCAAGCACAAAATTGTTATGGAAAAGGGAAAGTAAGCTAGGCCAGAACGTGAACGTCTAATGGCACAATTCTGCATTTCTCTCAGGATCATTTTTCTGACATCAATGGTCTTCCCAGTTAAAATCGAGTAGAATAAGACCATTCCCTCTAATAAGATTGTAGTCCCATGTGAGCTAGGCATAAGGCTGAATCGAATGAAGTAGAACCATACCTTTGCGAGTGGTGTCAAATATTCTTTTCGAAAAGTGTAGATTCCTTGCTTTGACACAGTCCACTTAGAACCTGGAACTGTAAGTTCCTTGAGAATTTCTTGCAAATTTTCAGACTCTATATTGCTTGTCAAGGAGGAATATTCGTCGTTTTCAAAATCAGGAAATTCAAAGAACTCATTAATAGCATTTGAAGTTATTGGTACCTTGATTCCACGAACTAGAACTTCTGTCAACTCACTTAAGGTTAAATTCGCATAGAATTTGCGTACTAACTCCTCATCCATACTAGGTCTCTTCTCACAAAATAACTCCCAATTGAGAGTTTCAGAAACCTGACGAATACACGCCATAAAACCAATATAGTTGCTTTCTTTCAATGTGAAACCTTTCTTTAGATGCATCTATTGATTCTTAAAGATACTCTCGTTCTTGCTTTGGCTTCTTCACAATGGAACTTGTTTTGTGATTCATCAATTTGGGCAGATGCACGAGTTCGCTTGCGAGGCATGATTAACCTTATCATAAGATGGTAACAATTATTTTCTCAAAAATTTAAGTAATATGCAATATTAATAATTTAATAAATTGAAAAATTAGATAATAAAATTAAAATTTAGGAGAAAAATTGGTCTTACCACCTTTTTTTTGTAAAAATTAAGAGCTCTTAAGAAAAATAATTTTGAATCAAAAGATGGAAAATTAAAATAGGTTGAGGGGTTTTTGGCTAAGGATGGGTGAAAGGGTGGTGTGTCACTCGAGTATGCAAGGCAGCATCCTGCAGCAGGGGATGGATGTGAGCAACATGCAGATCGTTGAGCAAGCCTTGTTGGGTGCGCAAGTGGTATTGCTGACTGATCAGCTGGGCGATGCTATGGCTAGGGAATTGTTAGAAGGTTTCAACACTTAAGGGTTTTAGTGTTTTTAGAGGGAATGGTGTATGAATGAAAAAAAATAAGAATAGATGGGTGGAATTTATAGTGAAAGGAGTAGGAGCTAAAGTAGAATTCTTAAAATTCTAAGTTCTAATTCTACTCAAAGTAAATAACAATTAATAATTAATATAATGCATATTAAATTATTATTTTATATTAATTTATTAAGTTAAAACTTATCGAATACAATATGATTAAATTAAAACTAATCCTAACTCTAAATAAAATTGATAATAATTAATATATATTATAATAGATATATTTATATATTAATAATTATCATCTTTTTCTTTTTTTATTGAACTAAAACATTTATTCTAGATGCTTTTGAAAATATTTACAAAAGAGGCATCTAATTTTTAATATTTACAAAAAGAGCAACCAAATTTTTTTAAAATACTTCAATTAAGTTCCTAGACTTAATGAAAATTCAAAATTGAGTTGCAACAAAAAACTTGGATCAAAATTGACCCTTTTATTTGAAAAACTAAAAAATTATTGTCATTTAGGGAATAATTTCTTGGAAAATTATGTTAAAATCAATTCCCAGGATAGATTGGAGAGGTCAGAAGCGGTCCTACTTAAGTTCCAATCTCCTAGACATAATTTATTTAAACATACTAATCCCGAAAATATACCCTAAATCATTTATTCAAATAAATAATAAGAAAAACTAAATATCTGATAAAATGAACGAGATTTGATTCCGTTCAATTTATCTCCCCAGTAATGTTTCAAATGTTGAGCATTAACTCGAAAATTACCTCCTTTACCTTGAAGTTCAACAATTCCGTATGGCTAGACTCGATAAATCATAAATGGACTGAACCAACTTGATTTTAACTTACATGGAAAAAACCTTAATCTGGAATTGAATAACAAGATTTGCTGACCTGCTTCAAATTCTAGAACTATAATGTGCTTGTCATGCCATTTCTTGAGTCTCTCCTTAAGTAATTTGGCATTCTCATATGAAGACATTTAGAATTCTTCTAACTCGTTAAGTTGAAGCATCCGTTTCTCTTTGACACTTTTAAGCTCCAACTTGAATCGTTGGAGAGACCAATAAGCTTTGTGTTCTAACTCCAAGGGTAGATGACAGGCTTTCCCAAAGACTAACTATAGGGTGACATTCCTAAAAGTGTCTTGTGTGCTGTCCTGTAAGCCAATAAATCATCATCCAGTCTTTTGGACCAATCTCGTCAGTTCGGGCAAACTACGTTCTCAAGTATGCCTTTGATCTCCTTGTTTGCCAGTTCAGCTTGCCCATTTGTCTGCGGATGGTAAGTTGTAGGGACCTTGTGTTTCACTCCATGTTTATCTAATAACCATTTTAACCACTTGTTCACAAAATGGGAACCTTCATCATTAATGATGGCTCTTGGGGTTCCAAACCTAGTGAACACATGTTTCTGTAACAACTTCATTACAACCTTAGCAATATTTTTCGGGTATTCCTCTGCCTCAACCCACTTAGACACATAGTCTACTACTACTAATATGTACTTGTGACAAAAAGATGGAGGGAAAGGATCGAGACAGTCAATAACCCAAACATCGAATAATTCTACCTCAATGATGTTTGTTTGGGGCATATCATTTCTGTTGGTAACATTTCTGACCCTTTGACATCGATCACTACTCTTTACGTAAGCATATGCCTCTTTGAATAGTGTTGGCCAAAAGAATTTGGCTTGCAATACCTTGGCTGCAGTACGTGTACCTCCGAAGTGTCCTCCACTCAGAGCTAAGTGACAATAGTATAAAATCTTATGTACTTCATCTTCTGCCACGCATCTCCTGATCATTTGATCTACACAATTTTTAAACAAATACGGTTCTTCCCAGAAATAGTACTTCACATCGTGAAGAAACTTTTTCTTTTGATGATACGTCTTATCAATCGGCATCAAACCACAAGCTAAAAAGTTAGCAATATCAGCAAACCAAGGGGTATTATGGACATGATTTACCTTCAGTATGTGTCCATCTGGAAACGTCTCTCGAATTGGTATAAAGAGGAGAGTTCCCTTCTTGCAGCTCCAATCTAGACAAGTGGTCTACCATTTGGCTTTCCACTCCCTTTCGATCTTGAATTTCTAGATCAAAATCTTGAAGTAGAAGTACCTATCGGGTTAGTCTCAGCTTAGCGTCTTTCTTGGAAAGTAAATACTTAATTGCCGAGTGGTCTGTATAAATAGTCACTTTGGTACCTACAAGATAAGATCGAAACTTGTCAAAAGCAAACACAATAGCAAGTAACTCTTTTTTTGCTACCGTGTAATTCAGTTGAGCTTCTGTCAGAGTCCGACTCGCATAGTAGATGGGATGAAAAACTTTGTTCCTTCACTGACCCATGACAGCTTTGATTGCAAAATCACTTGCGCACACATCAATTCAAATGGAAAATCCCAGTCTGGTGTGACTATTATAGGTGCCGAGACTAACCGACTCTTCAAATCGTTGAAAGCTCTTAAGCACTCATTATCAAATTTAAAGGTCGTGTCCTTCTCTAATAATTTACATAAGGGTTTAGCAACTTTGGAGAAGTCCTTGATGAATCTTTGATAGAAACCGGCGTGACCCAAAAAGCTCCTAACACCCTTTATAGATATTGGAGGTGGGAGTTTCTCAATAACATCTACCTTTTCTATATCTACCTTGATTCCACGTCTTGCTATCCGATGCCCTAGAACAATACCTTCTCATACCATGAAATGACACTTTTCCCAGTTAAGTACAAGGTTTGTTTCTTCGCATCGCCTTAGTACCTTGGCTAGATTGGCTAGGCAATCATCATATGTATCTCCGAATACTAAAAAATCATCCATAAAAACTTCCAAATATTTCTCAACCATATCAGTAAAAATAAACATCATACATCTTTGAAATGTAGCAGGTGCATTACATAAACCAAATGGCATGCGCCTAAATGCAAATGTACCGTACGGGCAGGTGAATGTTGTCTTCTACTGATCTTCCGGTGCTACTGTTGTAACACCCCAACCCGGTCTAAACGTTATGACCGAATTTGGTGATGTTACATTGTAACATCCCTTACCCGTATTCGATGCCGGAATAGGGTACGAGGCATTACTAGAAGACATACATTTGCATACGTATTAAATCGAGTTACAAAATTTCATCCAAATTAAAACTTTCAAATTATTAACTTGCTTTTATAATTCTTTACAACATACCCTCGAAATATTATATTTATAACAAATAGGGACTACGAGACCTGATATTTGCTCATGTAATTCAAAGCTTCATTTCCATTTCATTCAATTCACAATTTCTCATGTTCACAATTCAAATCAATTTCTCAATCCAATATATATATTTCAATCATCTAAGAATATAATTCAAGTTACACGAACTTACCGAGTTAAATTGTAGAAATACCAAAATTGGGGACATTTTGGTATTTTCTATTTTCCTCTAATTTTACCCAATCTTGATATAAATTAATATTTCATTCAATTTATTAATTTAAATAATAAAACAATTCATTTCATGCAATTTGGTCACTTTTTGACATTTTACAAATTTACCCTTAAAATATTACTTTTATTCAATTTAGTCCCTGAACCTAAAACATGCAAATTAGTCAAATTTAATGAAAACACATGCTAGTTGAATAATCATATATTTTCCTCCTCCTCCTCTCCATTCCACATCCGTAATGTATATAACATGCTTATATGTAACATTATCTATAATTTCACTATTTCTTTATTTGTTCATTCAAAGCTGCCCACTTGAGTCATTGTCACAAAATTATTTATATATTGAGCTATGTAACTCCGAATTGAAATTTTTTAACTCCGAATTGAAATCCGTTAATTTTATTTGAAACTAGACTCATATAAAATTTTCATAATTTTTGGTTTAGCCAATAAGTACAGTTTATTCTTCAAAGTCATCCACATTACATTGTCCGATGATTCAGACCCTTCTTCACTAAAAATTAATTATCTCATCGTACAGGATTCGGATGATGTTCCCATTTGTTTCTCTTGAAAATAGACTCATTCAGGATTTTAAACATATAAATTTAGGCCCATACTTATTTTTCTCCAATTGTTTTATAATTTTCCAAATTCATAACAGAGGAACCCGAATTCATTCTGACATTGTCTCACATAATTTATTATATCTCATGATTTAAAATTTCATTACTTACACTGTTTCTTATATGGAAAACTAGAATTAATAAGCTTTAATGTAATATTTTTTCATCCTCTAATTCGATTTTCAAAATTTATGGTAATTTTTGAAGTTAGCCTCTCACTCTTGTCCAAAATTGTTTTAGTGCAAAATGTTGATTACTAAGTTTATAACTTCCTTGTTCATTTTCTCTATAATATTTACCATCACTAATATATCAAGAACATAAGACTTTGTTTAAGAAAAATCTACTATAACATCATTTCCATGCTTTTTCAATAATAACAATCTTAAAAATATATTGAAATCTTGATGTTCTTACCTTGTCCTATTGATTTCAATCTTTAACTTGATTTTCTCTCTCCTCCAACTTCTATTTCTTGAATCTAACTTGATATTCAAGCTCCCCATTGTCTCCTTGTTATCTTTCTCTCTTGATGGATGTGAAAATTCTTTTGATTTCTAAGTGAAAATGGTGAATTTTTGGTGAAAGGACCAAATTGTAAAGAAAAGAAAGTTTCTTTCTTTTTTTTTCTCTTCATACGTTGGATGCATGGGAAGAAGATGAAGATTCTTCATCTTTCCTTCCATATATATACTAAATAGAATAGTAATAAAATAATAAAATATCATTTAAAAATCAAATTAAAATATTAATAAACTAATATTTATTTAATTAATTAATCTAAAATATCACCAACATCATCATTGCCTTCTAGATTTATCTTTCTTCTAATTGGCCATTTTGCCCTTTATAATCTTTAAAAATTCCATCCTTGAGTCATCATTTAATTTGGTAAAATTATGATTTAGTCCCTTAAAATTCTTTACCTTTTCAATTTGGTCCTAATTCATTCATTTTCCTTAGTTTCGAGATTATTCCACCCTTCAAATATTTACACTATTGGTCCTTCAACTTTTTCGTATTTACACTTTAATCCTTCAAATTTCGAGTATTTATTCTTGGGCAACAAAACTTTTTTCACTTTTACGATTTAATCCTTTTCTTGAATTAATATGTCATAATATAATTCCCAATGTTGCCATAACTTAAAATTTCCCTTTTTGTCACTTTATTTCCTTATTTTACTATCAAGGATACCTACTTTCTCATTGTAGTAATTTTCGGGGTATTACAGTAGTAATTTTCAAGATATTACAACTGTAATCTGATTATACCCCGAGTATCCATCAAGAAAATAGTAATAGTCTCACCCTGCGAGTCTATCCAGCATCTGGTCCAAAAATGGCAAGGAAAGTGATATTTCCTAGTTGCCTTGTTCAACTTCCGGTAATCGATGCAAATTCTCCATCCCGTAATCGTTCTAGTCGGTATCAACTCATTATTCTCATTTTCAATGACATTGATACCTCTTTTCTTTGGCACGCACTGGACCATACTTACCTATAAACTATCTAAGATGGGGTAAATTATACCTACATCTAACCAGTTCATGATTTCTTTCTTGACTACGTCCTTCATGATGGGGTTGAGTCTTCGTTATTCATCAATCGTCCCTTTTTTGCCATCCTCTAAGATAATCTTGTGCATGCATACAGATGGACTAATTCTACGAATATCGGCTATGGTCCATCCGATAGCCTTCTTGAATTGTTTCAACACCAGGATGAGTTTCTCTTCTTGCTCAGTAGTTAATTTTGCTAAGTATTCATCCTTCTCTTCATCATTTAGAGGATTTGATGTCAAAATTTGTTCCAATGGGCCCTCAACATAATTGAGTTCCTTCTCCACGATTAAATCCTCTAAATCAGACATTACAGAATAATCATCAATTAGGTCAGGAAATCGCATGGACTTAAAAATGTTAAATGTTACTTGATCATCCTGAACACGTATAGTAAGCTCGCCCTTCTGCACATCAATAAGGGTCCTTCTAATTGCTAATAATGGTCTTCCTAGGATGATTGACACCTCTTTGTCTGCTTCAAAGTCTAGAATCACAAAGGCACCATGAAAGATAAATTTGTCTACACGTACCAATATGTCCTCGATTTTTCCTTCTGGATTTGCTAAGGATTGATCTGCTAATTGAAGTGTAACCGTAGTAGGTCTAACTTCACCTATCCCAAACTTCCTAAATATTGACATGGGCATCAAGTTGATACTCGCACCCAAGTTACATAGTGCCTTACCACAATATGTTGCTCCAATATTGAAAAGTAAGGTAAAACCACCAGGATCCTTCAATTTTGGGGGTAGTTTGTCTTGAAGATATGCACTGTATTCCTTCATTAGGGCTATCGTCTCAAATTCTCCAAGCCTTCATTTTTTAGACAGGATATCCTTCATGAATTTGACATAGTTCGGCATTTGTTCAAGTGCTTCAACCAACGGGATGTTGATATAAAGTTGCTTGAGTATGTCTAGGAACTTCTTGAATTAAATTTCCTACTTCTACTTCTGAAGTCTTTGAGGGTAGGGTGGTGGAGGTTTCTTTATTGGAACTGGTTGATTCATTTTTTGTGGTAATTCTGCATCTAATGGAGTTATTAGTTGGTCAGAATTAGCTGGTTCAGAAGCTACCTTATTGGATTTTACAGATTCATTTTTCGGTGAAATTGGAATTTCAACACTCGGTTGAACTTCCTCTGAGTCTTGAGCATCAGTTGGCTCCTTCTCAACTTCGACAGAATTAGGCTCTAAAGTCTTTTCGCTTCTCAATGTTAACACTTTACAATGCTCCTTCCCTGGATTCCTTGGATTCTCCATATCAATAGGTAAAACACCTTGTAGCCGGCTTAATTTTCTAAATTCCTTAGAGAGGCATCATTTTTCACCATGTATGCCGTCAATAGATTCTATAGGCTATTGGATGGTTCAGCTTGGGTTAGTTTCTGAGCTTGTTGGGAAAAACTAGGTGGCTGGGTCGATCTAGGTTACTGGTTCCTACCCCTTGGTTACTTAAGGAAAAATTCGGGTGGTTTTGCCATAGTGGGTTATAGAAATTGGATTGCATCCCTTCCCTTCCTCAATTTTGGTTCTGGTTACCCATGTAATACACAGATTCTGGGTTCGATGGACATTCTTAGAACAAATTTCCTTCCCCACAATAAACACAGGCTACATTTTCAAATTGATTAAGTGGTTGTGCTGCAAAACTATTACACCTATTACAAGTAAGATTTTTTAACATTGAGGATATTGATGATACTTGAGATGCGAGTGAAGTAAGAGCGTCTACTTCATGTATTCCAGCGACTCATCTTCTTGACGCTACTCGATTGGTTAATCATTGATAATTGTTTCTATAAATCCTCTCAATGATTTCATAAGCCTCATTATAAGAATTAGAAAGGATAACACCATTAGCAGAAGCATCCACTACCATCCTCGTGTGAGCATTAAGACCATTATAAAATGTCTCAAGTTGTATGCAATGTGGGAATCTGTGATGAGGGCACTTCCGTAATAATTCTTTGTACCTTTCCTATGCCTCATACAATGACTCATCATCCATTTGTTGGAAAGCAGTGATCTCGTTCCTCAACTTAGCATTCTTGCTAGGCGGGAAATACTTCATAAGGAATTTTTCAGCTAACTCTTGCCATGTAGAAGTTGAGTCTGGTGGTAACGAGTTCAACCAAGCTCGAGCCCTGGCCCTTATTGAATATGGGAACAACTTCAATTGTAATGCATCTTCGGGTACTCCGGCTAACTTGAAAGAATCACTCACCTCCATAAACAGTCTTAAGTGTAGGTGAGGATCTTCGGTAGGCATTCCATTGAATTGACCCACTGTCTAAAGCATCTGGAACACAACTGGCTTCAACTCAAACTATTGTGCCTCAATTTTGGGTCTCTTAATACCCAGATTAAGATCATGAAATACTAGCACAGTATACTATCTCAAAGCTTTATCCCTATAATCAGCAACAAGGATAGGATTTTGAGCAAGGTTTGCTCCGTTTCCTTGATTCAGATTTTCAAAGTTCATCTCTTCAATCCTTCTCTGACTTGCTTGTCTTCTTCGCTGTCGAAAAGTTCGTTCAATCTCAGGATCTAAAGGGAGTAAATCCATGATTCGGTCAATACTTATAAACACCTGAAATAATCACAGAAAAATTAAATAAGTTAAAATTTGAATAGAAAAATACACCAAAATGCAAAACTAACAACTTTACAAATAATGACTTTTTTAAAAACACAGTCCTCGACAACGGTGCCAAAAACTTGGAATGATGGAAATGTGCAACTGTACACAATCGCAACAAGTAATAAAGTGACAAGTAAATGTCAAGTTATGCCCACAGGAACTGTGAAAAGAATTATTTATCAATGCTATTTAAAACACTCTGGTGAAGAAAAATATTTTGTTTGAAGAGGGTGATTAAAAACTAAGATTTTAAACTAAGTAAACTAAATAAATAAATCTCAAATGCACGATTTCAAAATACGTTTTAATCAAGATGACATAATTGTGTTAGATTAATTACATTTCTTCACTTACAATTATTAAACTCAAGTTTATATTGTTACGAATAAGTTCACGACAACTCTTTAATTTGCTAACTTATGAACATGCTCACCTACTAAAATCAATTTATGTCTTGACTATATCCCTATGTCAATTCAACCGATTAAACAAACCTTAATAGGCAAATATATTATTGCACATACATACTTATTAAATCGAAATAATCCATTGTACTTATCCCTATGTCTATTCAAACAATTAACTAGATTTAATAAGCACATAAAAGACTATGTGAGGTAACAAAGTATCCTTACCTTGAAATAGTTTAATCACAATAATCTTGCAAGTTATACAACGCAAATGTATCGTCAGATACCGTTGCTAATCTAACCTTCAGCTACCTTAGATGATTAAACATGCACTGATTAAGTACTGTGTCAATTAATTACAATTTCAATCCATTTAAATAATTAATTCATTAGGTACCTAACAATTGTAATGCAAGAATAACTTAGTCGTGATTTTACTTAATCAAGCATCTTACTGAAGCCTATAACAACACAATTTTAATAATTTTAACAAACGTAATGTAATCACCCTAAAACGAATTAAATTTAAGCTAAATTGATTAAATTAACCATTCCAAAAACATAAATATTCATAGATATGTTCAGCATAACAACAACAAAAATTAAAGAGATAGGGAACAAGAATCAAATCTGGTGTTTTTCCATGGCTTGACTAGTTGCTCCGTTCTTCCTTCTCCGTTGTCCTCGTCAACCAAGGCTGCTATGGACACTTAATTGTTGCTCCAAATAGCTGATGAATGCCCCTTTCCTAAGAGGAGAAATCGGCAAGAGAGCAAGGGAATTTGGGAATGGAAAGGAAGAGAGAAAGTAGAGAGAAGAGAGGAAAGATGTGAATGCTTGAGGTGCGTTTTTAAAATGACCAGCCTAAGGGGGTTTTTATAGCTGAGGAGGGCTACTAAAATTAGCTAAAATTATTAGCCAAAGAGCCCTCCCTTGGATGGCCACACATGTTGTAACACCCCAAACCCGGTCTAGACGTTATGGTCGAATCTGGCGTGTCACGTTGAAGTGTCTTTCGAAAATTGAACTTGTTGGTGAAAATTCGTTTCCAAATTTAAAAACCTCTTTGTTAGTGTTTAACAAAACAGCTAGCCAAAACGATTGCTTTGTTGTTTGCTTTTGTTATAATAAGTTGATCTAAAAATCACGAAAGCTTTTGAAATTCTATTGTTTAAATTTTGTGTCTTTAAAAACAATAATTATTGTGAAAGTTCGTCCTCTCCTAAACTAGTAGTTTAAATTAAGTAAGTAAAAAACCAAATTAAAAATTTAAACAAACTTAAAGGCCTTATTACATAGACAGAACCCAACATAAACTTTAAATTTAAATAAAAGCAAGTGTAGCACAGCTGCAGTTGTGTGGCCACCTCCGAGTCCCTTGCAGCACTAAATCACCTAAGGCTGAGGATTACCTATACAGTTAGTAGGAAAAAGTGAGTTTACAAAAACTCAGTGTGTAATCCCCTATCAGTCAAACAGTATACACCATGCAATATCAGTTTGGGTCTGATCCCTATTCAGTAATAGTACAATATTGATCTTAGCCCAATACAGTAACAGTGTGGGCCTTAGCCCAATACAGTAACAGTATAGTGCAATAATGCAACGCATTCCAATCTAGCCAACACACCACTCTGTATCACCAACACACCATGTGGGAGTAAAATCGACCCACCCAGCCAACACACCAATATCGTAGCAAAGCTGTCAGTAATAATATCGCAGCAGAGCTGCCAGTAACAGGATCGCAGCAGAGCTTCCAATAACAGTCTCACACCAAAGCTGCCAGTAACAATATACTTCCTCCATAACAGTATCCCAACCCCATGCAGTATGTCATGTCATAAATCATACGTGTATGCAAAATATCATACTCAATCATAGTCATACTTATCATAAAGCAAATCAGTTATACAAAACATAGGGCCATAATAGTCATTTCATTTCCTAGGAGTATAACAGTCATTTTACCGAATAGAGGTATTTGGGTTATTTTACCCTATGGGGGTATTTCGATCATTTTACCCTATGAGGGTATTTCGGTCATTTTACCTATAGAGGGATGTCGGTCATTTGTTGACCTCCCAAAAGGCCTGCAGTCACCTCGAGTGACTTTGGTAACCTAAATGGTCATAACAGTGTAAATGGGCCCAAGGCCCAGTACTCTCCAACAAGGCCCATTACGGCCCAAGCCCATGAAAAAGCTCATAGAGGCCTTTACTATCCATCGCCTATTTTTTGTAGATTGGGCTTACCACACGAGCAATTGCACGCCTGTGTGGTCTCGAACGCCGAATTTCTGGCTTTTCATCTTTTTGTCGTTCTACAGTTCCAATGGGGTGTTTACACACCTGTTTACGAGAAGAGCGCAAATCTCCACGTACCCCAACCTAGTTCAATCAAGACCCAAAGTTAGTCCTTTAATCATTAGGGTAAAACACCCTCTTATTGACACTAAATCCAAAACACCATCCTTACCTTGCTTGAAAGAGGCAACTTTACTCCTCCAAGACCGACAACCAAAAGTGGTCACACACTTATCGATTATCTTCACCACAGACAATGATCTCAAACTAAGTTAGGCCATATAAGTGGCCTCAAACTGCGAACGATATCCTAAAGGAACATAGTCAGCATATAGCCTAAACCCCAAAAGTGAGGTAGCATATTACGTTGTTTGAACGTTGAGGATAAGGGTTGCGACTACTTCAAACCACTTACAATCCACCACTCCTCGAAGGAAACCCTAAAACCCTAACGAGTAACACCTTAAGAGAAACGAATCAACAGTCCGTAATCAAAGAACAAAAAGAAAAGTTTTCAGTTTTAAGAAGAAGAAAAGAAGAGAATAGGTTTAACTAAAAGTGAAGAGTATAAACACTTTACTGATAGTCAAAAACACTTGCAGCACTGGAAACAACAAGAAGTAGCGGAGCAAAGTTCGACACAGAGAATGATACAATCAAAGTCTTAGCAAAATTCGACACCAAAAGCAAAAAGTGAAAAGATTACTGACCGAAACTGAAGCAAATAGAGAGAAAACAACCCCCAAAAACCCCAAAACTGATTATCCTAGTGCCTAATGACCAAATTCGGCACCCACACTCCTCAACACCCCACTTTCACGATTTTCTCCTAAAATCTCTCCCTTTATCACTCCTTGGAGTACTCCACCAATTTCTCTTCAACTCCCTCAACAACTCCATTCAAATTCAAATCAAACTCCCCATAGCTATATTTCAGTCCAACTCCACTACCTACACAACTCAAGCAGCAAAATAAATACTCCATTACACAACACACTCCCACGATTTTCTCCTAAAATCTCTCCCCTTATCCCTCCTTGGATTACTCCACCAATTTCTCCTCAACTCCCTCCACAACTCCATTCAAATTCAAATCAAACTCCCTATAGCTATATTTCAGTCCAACTCCACTACGTGCATAGCTCAAACATTAAAATAAATACTCCATTACACAGCCCAAGACTTGAACCTCAGACCTCGCAGTTACACAACACACCACCTTTCCACTAGATCACAAGCTATTTTTGTGTCATAAAACAAGCACTATTATTTATAAGGCCTATATGCCAATGTCCAGCTTCATTTAAGAGCAAAACTAAAAATTTTACAGAAGCCAAGACTTGAACCCAGGCTCCTTAAACACTCCCATACACACCCAAATCACTTAGCCATTAAAGCAAACAAGCAATCAATGTCATATCATGCAAAAATTAAAGACTTATATTTTTGGGGCGTTACACATGTGGCAAGGTTGATAGTTTCAACTTTGCTAATTTAGGCTTGGGGCAAATCTATAAAGCCACCAATTGTGGAGGGGTTTGAATGCAACTTGAACAAGTCTTCAAGGGCCTCTTTGCAAGCTTAAATAATCAGCTAATAAGTTGATTTGGGTCAGCTCTTGGGACGGTTTTTGGGCTGTCCATTTCTTGGTGGGTTCAGTTAAACTGGACCACTTTTTCATAATTAATTAATAATAATTTATTAACCCAAATTAAATTGGATATAAATTAAAATTAATTATATTATGAATTAATACATATAATTTTGGACAGTCTTAGGCTGAAATTTAGTTCACCTCGATGCTTCAAATTGCTTCTCGATTTCATGCTTCTAGCGTTTGCCGAGCCATTTTTTGCCCTTTGTGCAAATATGTCGAAAACAACCAAAATTCATCAAAATTAATTATAAAATTAACTAAAATTCAACATGTTCCTATTTTAATTGCACTTTAATTATTTTGTAAAAATTAATTATTTATCGACAAGAATTTTATCGAAACTGTATGATTTTAAGTAAAAAGGGTATGTAAAAATGTGTAAATTTCCGTGTTTCCAAGTACATTCAAGACCAGCACTCGAATCATGTAAACCCTAATGACGTGTCATTTGTATCCTACGAATTCCTAAGGTTCAAACAGGGTTCGGTAGTCGACATAACATCATTGGTTATGCAATCAGTATATATATATATGGCAGTCCACAATACATGTCTAATTGAATTAAAAGCAGATAAATGCAATATAATTAAACGAACTTACCTCGATGATTAAATGTAGATATGGAGGCAATTAATCTGAATATTTATCTTTGCCCCGATCTAAAGTCGTACGAGGTTTGTCTTAAGCTAAATGAATAAATTAAGCTCAATTCAATACTTATTTTTATTCAATTTAACCCAAACTCATATTTTAGCAAAATTATATTTTTTCCCTTATAATTTTAATTTCATTTCAATTTAGTCGCTACCTCATAAAATGAAAATTCATGCAATTTTCCCAAAAACCACCATAGTCGGATTTCATACAGGTTCCTAGAAAGCTATATATTTCATTTATTTCACAATTTCACCATGAATATTTTTTATTTTTCAATTTAGTTCCTATTTAACAATTTCATCAAAAATCACTTCCCTAAAGTTGTTTATCTAACAATAACTAACCATTTTCTTCCAAAAAACATAAAAAACAGTCTATATTCATTCATACCAAAACTTTAATCTTTTAACAGTTTTACAAATTAGTTTCTGGGCTAGCTAGATTAAGCCGCAACAATCCCTAAAAAATAGAAATTATTAAAAATGGGACAAAAATCACTTACAATGCAAGGTAAATTGCTTAGTCGAAACTTCCTCCTTAGTTTAGAAATGGTGGTCGGTTCACTAGGGTAATTTTGAAGAAGATGATGCCTTAATTTCATCTTTTTCTTTTATTAATTTAACTTTCATTACTTAATTACAAAATTAACCTTAATGATTTATTAAAATTTCCAAAAAACCATGTCATGGATGTCCACTATCCATTTAATAGGTCTAATTTCCTTATAAAGGCCCTTACTTTAATATTGTATAGCTATTTAATACCTTTAGCTACTAGAACACTACTTTTGCACTTTATGCGATTTAGTCATTTTTATCAAATTAAGCATGTAAGCGGTAAAATTTCTTAACGAAATTTGTATACGGTAATACTAACATGCTGTAAACATTAAAATAATAAAAAAATAAATACTTTCATGTCGGATTTGTTGTCCCAAAACCACTATTCTGATTTCACTAAAAACGGGCTGTTACAACTCTCCCCCCTAAAGGAATTTTCATCCCTGAAAATCTTACCAGAAAAGAGGTTCAGATATTGTTTTCTCATAGCTTCCTCTGGTTCCCAGGTGCTTCCTCTATCCCGTGACATTTCCAAAGAACCTTTACTAAAGCTATGTTCTTATTTATCAATTCTTTAACCTCTTAAGCCAAAATCTTGATTGGTTTTTCCTGTATGACATATCAGGCTGAATCTTGACATCTGCCGGTGAGATAACATGTGAAGAGTTAGATCGGTACTGTGTAAAATAGATACGTGAAACACGTTATAAATCCTTTCTAACTCTGATGGAAAAGCTAAATGATACGCTACTGGTCTAATTCTTTCAATAATCTCATATGGCTCAATAAATCGCAGACTTAGCTCTGCTTTACGACAAAAATGATGAACTTTCTTCCAGGGTGATACTTTCAAGAATACTCTGTGCCAACTTGAAATTCAATGTCTTTACGTTTAAGATCTGCATATGATTTCTGTCGATCTGAAGTTGCTTCCAAACTATCTCAAATCATTTTTACTTTTTCTTCAGTCTCTTGAATCAAATCAACCCCATGAATCTTATTCCCACTAAGCTTAGTCCAATATAGTGAAGTTTGGCATTTATGACCATAAAAAGCTTTCTACGACACCATCTTTATGCTCGACTGATAACTGTTATTGCACATGAACTCAACCAACGGTAAATATTTCTCCCAATTGCCTTCAAATTCTAGCACACAACAACGAAGCATATCCTTTAGTATCTAAATTACTCGCTCGGTTTGACCATCGGTCTGAGGATGAAATGCAGTGCTAAAATGTATGGTGTACCTAAAGCTTCTTGTAACTTTTTCCAGAATCGCAATGTAAACCGTGGATCTCTATCCAAAATTATAGAAACTGGCACCCCGTGTAATCTGACAATCTTAGCAACATATAACTCAACTAATCACTCAAGGGAATTATTTGTACGTACCGAAATAAAATGTACAGACTTCGTCAGATGATCAACGAAAACCCAAATTGCATCTTTCTTTCTCAGAGACAAGGGTAAACCCGATACGAAGACCATCGTAACTCGATTCCATTTCCATTCCAGTATCATCACTAGCTGTAATAACCTAGAAGGTACCGAATGTTCAGCTTTAACTTCCTGACAAACTAAACATCTTGATACGAAGTAAAAAATCTCCCGTTTCATTTTCGGCCACTAGTACATCTATTTCAAATCACTGTACATCTTATTACTTCCCGAATGAACAAACAAACTACCATTAAGAGCTTCTTGTAAACTCTTTCGAATGAGCTTTATATTCTTCGGTACACAAATCCTGCCTCTACAAAATTGACAATCATCGGATCCAATATGAAATTCTGAATCAGAAATTAACTTGCTTTGTGTCGGTTTAGCTAGCAACTCGTCATCACACTTCTAAACCTCACAGATATACTCTAAAAACATCAATTTAACTTTCAACTCATCTAAAATCGAACCATCATCTGATAACGTCAGTCGCGTATTCATCACTCGCAAAGCAAATAAAAACTTTCTACTCAATGTATTTGCAACTACATTCGCTTTACCCAAATGATAATCAATAATCAAATTGTAGTTTTACAATAACTCGAGTTACCTGCGCTATCTCAGATACAGATCTTTCTATGACATTAGATACTTCAAACTCTTATGATAGATAAAGATATGACATTTTTCACCGTACAAATGGTGTCACCAAATTCTCAACGCAAATACTATAACTGTTAGTTCTAAATCATGTGTCAAATAATTCTTTCCGTGCGGCTTTAACTATCTTGAAGCATAAGCTATTACTTTACTTTACCTTCTTGCATCAAAACATAGCCTAAACCATTTAAACATACATGACTAAAAATCACAATTTCTTTACCCGATTTAGGCTGAACTAGTGCTGGTGCATCAGTCAACAGTGCTTTCAACTAATTGAAACTTTGCTAACATTTCTCGGACCATTCAAATTTCACATCTTTCTGTAATAGTCTCGTGATCGATGTAGCTATCATCGAGAATCCCTTGACGAATCTTCTGTAAAATTCATCTAATCTCAGAAAACTTTTGGGTTCCGACACATTCCTCATGGTTTCCATTCAATAATAGTTGAAATTTTGCGCGGATCTACTTTGATGCCATTGAACGATACAATATGTCTTAGAAAACTGACTTCCTGGAGCCAAAATTCACATTTTCTAAATTTGGAAAACAATTTCTTATTACACAAGGTTTGCAGTACAATTCTTAAATGCTCAGCTTATTCTGACTCATCTCGTGAATAAATTAGAATGTCATCAATGAATAGCACAACGAATCTGTCTAAATACAGTTTGAAGATTCTATTCGTCAAATCCATAAAAACGGCAGGTGTATTAGTTAAACCAAACGACATCACAAGAAATTCATAACGTCCATACCTAGTCCTAAACGCGGTTTTTGGCATATTTGAATCTTTAAGCCATAGTTGATAAGAGCCAGAACGAAGATCAATCTTTGAAAATATTGTTGCACCTTTCAGCTAGTCAAACATATCGTCAATTCACAACAATGGATATTTATTCTTGATCGTAACTTTGTTGAGCTGACGGTAGTCAATACACAATTTCATTGATCTGTCCTTTTTTCTTAACGAGCAGAACAAGTGCACCCCAAGGTGAGAAACTGGGTCGATCAAAACCTCTATTTCTCAATTCTTACAATTGTACTTTCGACTCTTTTAGTTAGTAGGAGTCATTTTTTAAGGTGTTATCGGTATCAATGATGTTCTTTGTACTAATTCAATAGGAAACTCAACCATTCTGATAGGCGGTAATCCGGGTAACTCCTCTGGAAACACATCAGGATATTTACAAACCACAAGCACTGATTCAAGTTTCAACTTAGATACTTCAGAATCCAGTACATATGCAACGTCAGCCTTGTAACCTTTTCTCACATATCTCTGCACTGACATATTTGAAATAACAATAGGCAACCCACTTAAACTGTTTGATTTAATCCGAAGTGTCTCACCATTCTGACATTTCAATACAATAATCTTCGCCTACAGTTCACGATAGTATCCTACAGAGCCAACCAATCCATGCCCAAAATCACATCAAACTCATCAAATTGCAATAGCATCAAATCAGCCAGAAAACTGTAACCCCTCGTCATCAACGGACGGTTCTTGCAAAACTTATCAACTAACACATACTAACCTAAGGGGTTCGACACTTTAACCACGAATTTAGTGGACTCAATAGGTAAATTCTTACTTGATATCTTACTTGATACTGAATTCGTGCATATATACGAATTTGTTGATTCTGGATCAATCAAAGTAGTAACATCAGTATCAAAAATAGAGAAATTACCAGTAATGACATCTGGCACTAAAGCTTCCTCCCAAGCGCGGATAGCGTAAGGCCTAGCTGGTGCTCATGCTTCAGATCTCACAATAGAATCTTTTGTTCCACCACGGCTGCTACTCACATTTCAAGGATTACGGGGTGGTCTACCTCTCGCAACAATGTTGCTCGGCCTCACAGTCTGATCATTTTCTTTTTCAGACTTCTCTGGGCAATCTCTAATATAGTGTTTGAAGGAACCACACCTAAAACATGCTCCGTTCTTTAATCTACATTCACCGAAATGTGGTCTTTTACATTACTTGCATTCGGGCCTGTTATTTATGGCATTACCCACACTCACTATAGACGTAGCTTGAGGCTTTGGGCTCGAACACCTATACATGCCATTATAACCAAAAATTAGAAGCACCAAAATCTACCAATTTATCCGATGGATAGTGTGATATAACTCTGACTAGCTTCCAACCCGAACGAGCTTCCGATTAACTAGAAAACACGAAAAATAACACAAAGTAAGCATAAATGCTTAGTAAGTTCGTATAATGTAAAACTCAACTTACCATTTCATCACATAATAAATAAGTTAACATTGCATAATCCAACCAAAGCTTAGCCAAAGCCTAAGCTTCCACACCAAACATGTTAGTATACAAGATATAATTCATAGGCATATTAACATAAATAGCCATTTAGCCACAACATGTATCTCATAAGTTTATAACTCATCTCAACCTATATAATTTTCATGTATCATCATATTAAGGATGTTCACATATGTACATGTCATAATTCATATCGTTCTCTTACCATTTCAAATTTGAATAGTGCCCATTAAACCATTTAGAATACCGTTGGATACCCAGGATAGCTCACACATAGTGTACTAACTCATATAACTGTAATCAGTCAATTCCTTTACATGTATGCTCACATGAGCTATGAATAAACACACTCACACGAGCTATGGTCAGAATGTAGCTACACGATGCTGCTCACACCAACTGTGGAGTATCCACAACACAGGCCGGACATCAGCCATCGGTAGGACAATCAAGACTAGTACTCGAATCATGTAAACCCTAATGACATGTCATTTGTATCCTATGAATTCCTAAGGTTCAAACGGGGCTCGATAGTCAATGTAACATCGTGGGTTATGCAGTCGGTCTATATATATTGCAGTCCTCAATACATGTATAATTCAATTAAAATTTCATAAATACAATATAATTACGCAAACTTAACTCAACGATTAAACGTAGATTCGTAGACGATTAATCCAAATCTTTATCTTTGTCCCGATCTAAAATCGTACGAGGTTTGTCTTGATCTAAAGAGTAAATTTAGCTCAATTCAATACTTATTTTATTCAATTTAACCCAAACTCAGATTTAGTAAAGTTACATTTTTGCCCCTATAATTTTCAATTCATTTCAATTTAGTCCCTAGCTCATAAAATGAAAATTCATGCAATTTTCCCAAAACCCACCATAGCCGAATTCCATATAGGTCCCTAGCAAGCCCTATATTTCATTTATTTCTCAATTTCACCATGAATATTTTCTATTTTTCAATTTAATCTTTATTTAACAATTTCATCAAAAATTACTTAACTAAAGTTGTTTATCTTACAACAACTAATCATTTTCTTCCATAAAACATCAAAGACAACCTATATTCATTCATGGTAAACCTTTAATATTATAACAATTTTACAAATTAGTCCCCGGGCTAGCTAGATTAAGCCACAACGATCCCTAAAAAATAGAAATTATTAAAAATGAGACAAAAATCACTTACAATGCAAGGTAATTTGCTTAGTCGATGATGCCTTAATTTCATTTTTTTCTTTTATTAATTTAACTTACATTACTTAATTACAAAATTAACCTTAATGATTTATTAAAATTTCCATAAAACTATGTCATGGATGTCCACTATCCATTTAATTGGTCTAATTTTCTTATAAGGGCCCTTACTTTAATATTGTATAGCTATTTAATACCTTTATCTACTAGAACACTAATTTTTCACTTTATGCGATTTAGTCCTTTTTATCAAATTAAGTATGCAAATGATAAAATTTCTTAACGAAATTTTTATACGGTAAAATTAACATGCTGTAAACATTAAAATAATAATAAAATAAATACTTTCACGTCAGATTTGTGGTCCCAAAACCACTGTTTCGATTTCACTAAAAATGGGTTGTTACAATTCTGCTGAAACAATCACAGGCAAAGTAGAAGCGTTACCTAAATAAACATATTTTAAATGTGAGGGAAGTACCTTCAGTTCTAATTTAGGTGGCTCTTCGATTAACACTTTCAGCTGAATGTAATTGCTACTTTCTAACTCCAAAGACTCAAAGTAGGATTGCAATTAAATCCCCTTTCATTAGCTCTAGCAAAGCTAAGTATTCCTCCCCCTCTTCATCACTTGGAGGGTCTGATGTAAAAATTTTCTCCAATGGGTCCTCAACATAGTTGATTTCCTTTTCCATGATTAATTCCTTTAAACCAGACACTACAGAACATTCATCAAGTGTGTCAGGAAATTGGATAGACTTAAAATCGTCCTGAACACATATAGTAAGCTTGCCCTTCTGCACATTGATAAGGGTCCTTCCAGTTGCTAGGAAAAGCCTTCCTAGGATGATTGGCACCTCTTTATCTGCTTTAGAGTCTAGAATAACAAAGTTATTAGGAAAAATAAATTTATCTACACGCTTCAATACATCCTCAATTTTTCTTTTTGGATGTGCTAAAGATCAATCTGCTAATTGAAGTGTAACCATTGTAGGTCTAACTTCACATATCCCCAATTTTCTGAATATGCACTTGGGCATCAAGTTAATGCTTACACCCAAATCACATAGTGCCTTACCACAATACGTTGCTCCAATGTTGCAAGGTAGGGTAAAACATCCAGGATCCTTCAACTTTAGGGGTAGTTTATCTTGAAGATATGCACTGCATTCTTCGTTAAGGCTACCGTCACAAATTCTCCTAGTCTTCGTTTCTTGGACAGGGTATCCTTCATGAATTTGATATAATTTGGCATTTGTTCAAGTGCTTCTACCAACAAAATATTGTTATGAAGTTGCTTGAGTAAGTCTAGAAACTTTTGGAACTCGACTTTCTGTTTCTACTTTTGAAGCCTTTGAGGGTAGGGTGGTGGAGGCTTCATTACTAGAACTAGTTGATTTATCTTCTGTACCAATTCTGCATCTAACAAAGTTGTTAGTTTGTCAGAATTGACTGGTTTAGAAGTTATCTTATCAGATTTCACAGATTTTAGATACGGTGAAACTGGAATTTCAACACTCAGTTGAACTTCCATTGAGTCTTGACCATAAGTTGGATCCTCTTTAAATTTGACAGTGTTGGGTTCTAATGTCTTTTCGCTCCTCAATGTCAATGCTTTACAATGCTCCTTCCCCAAATTTCTTGGATTCTCTATATCACTGGGCAAAGTACCTTGTGGACGATTTATGAGTCAGTGGAAAGCTGACCCATTTGGTTTTCTAGGTTTTCCAATGTGGTTGATTGGCTTTGGATTAAGGCATCATTTTTTGCTATGTATGCCTTCAACAAGTTTTTTAAGCCATTGGAAGTTTCAGCTTAAGGTTTCTTTTGAACTTGTTGGGTAAAAGTAGGTGGTTGGATCAGTCTAGGTTGGGCATAAGCGTTTTGGGTCCAGCCCCTTGGTTATTCCAAGAGAAATTATGGTGGTTTCCCCAAGATGGGTTAAAAATTGGATTACAGTCCTTGCCTTCCTCAATTTTAGTTTTGATTACCCATGTAATACACGGATTCTAGGTTTGATGGACATTCTTAAAATAAATGTCCTTCCCCACAATAAACACAGGCTATATTTTCAAATTGATTGGGTGGCTGAGCTACAAAACTATTAAACCCATTAGTGGTAAAATTTTTAAGCATTGAGGAAATCAAAGATACCTGAGATGCAAGTGAAGTAAGAGCGTCCACTTCATGTACTCCAGCGACTCGTCTTTCTGACGCTACTCGATCGGTTGGCCATTGATTATTATTGCTAGCAATTCTTTCAATGATTTCATAAGCCTCGTTATAAGACTTAGAAAGGAAAGCACCATTAGTAGAAGCATCCACTACCATCCTTGTGTGAGCATTGAGACCATTATAGAACATCTCAAGTTGGAAGCAATGTGGGATTCTGTGATGAGGGCACTTCCATAATAATTTTTGTACCTTTCCCATGCCTCATACAAGGACTTATCATCCATTTTTTGGAAGGTAGTGATCTCGTTCCTCAACTTAGCATTCTTACTAGGCGAAAAATACTTCATGAGGAATCATTCTGCTAACATTTGCCATGTGGAAATGAAAGTTGGTGGCAATAAGCTCAACTAGGCTCGAGCTTTGTCCCTTAGCGAATATGGGAATAGCTTTAATCGTAGCGCATCTTCGGGTACCCTGACTAACTTGAAAGAATCACTTACCTCCATAAATAGTCTTAAGTAAAGATGAGGATCTTCTCTAAGCATTCCACTGAATTGGCCCATTGTCTAAAGCATCTCGAACATGATTAGCTTCAACTAGAATTTTGTGCCTCGATTTTGGGCCTTTTAATACTCGGATTAAGATCATGAAATACCGGCACAACATACTGTCTTAGAGCTCTATCCCTATCATCAACAATAAGGATAGGATTTTGAACAGCATTTGCTCCGTTTCCTTGATTTGAATTTTCGAAGTTCATCTCTTCGGTCCTTCTCAGACTTTATTCTGTCCTTCGTTGTCGAAAATATCTTTCCATCTCAAGGTCTACAAGGAGTAAACTGATAATTCGATCAATACTCATAAACACCTGAAACACAGACAGAAAAATCAATTAAGTTAAAATTGAATAGAAAAATAAACCAAAATGCAAAATTCACAAATTCACAAATAATAAATTTTAAAAACAGTCCCCGGCAACGACGCCAAAAACTTGGAACGACAGAAATATGCAAGTGTACACAATCGCAACAAGTAATAAAGTGACAAGTAAATATCAATTTATCGTACCCACAGGGACTGCGAAAAGAATTATTTATGAATGCAATTAAAAACACTTTGTTGAAGAAAAAATTGATTTTGAAGAAATGATTAACAACTAAGTAAAATAAAATAAAATAAAATAAAAAGTTCCAATGCATAATTTCAAAAGATGATTTTAATCAAGATGACATAATTGTGTTAGATTAATTACATTTCTTAACTTAGAATTTCTAAACTCATGTTCATGTTGTTACGAATAAATTCACGGCAACTCGGTAATTTACTAACTACTGTACATACATACTTATTAAATTAACTAATCTCTTGAACATTTTCCAATGCCAATTCAAACAATTAATCAATCATCATAAGCACATAAAAGATTAAGTGAGGAAACAATGTATTCCTACCTTGAAACAGTTTAATCACAATAATCTTGCAAGTTATGTAAGGCTAAAGTATCGTCTAATACCGTCGCTAAATTAACCCTCAGCTACCTTAGACGATTAAACATGCATTGATTAAGTATTGTGTCAATTAATTACAATTTCAACAAGATTAAATAATTAATTCATTAGTTACCTTAAAATTATAATGCAAGAATAACTTAATCATAATCTTACTTAATCAAACAACTTACCAAGTCTTATAACAACACAAACATAATTTTATTCTCGCTCGAGCTCGAGTGATTGGTCCACTAGGGAGCTCGATTGGATCCCGTTTGGGGTCAGCTGAGTCCTTGGACGATTTCGTATCATTCCCCCTCTTCAAGGTGATTTTTCCTCAAATCATCGCCTACATCAAAAAGACACAAGTTAGATACGTTAAAACTCACATTGACATGATACTTACCTGGTAGGTCCAATCTATATGAGCCATCAACGATTGGCTCCAACACTTGGAACGAACCATCATCTCTAGGTAGTAACATTTCAGGATGATTCATTCTTAAATCAAGTCATTTGCTAGAAAATAATTTTTGTTATTCACTGTTCCTTGAATTATATCCTCCTTCCATTGGGTTGACAATAAATCTTTCCAGAACTTGAAAGTTAAGAACAATTTCAGTAAACAAATTAAATTGAATGATTTATTTCAATGCATTGCTTACACGATCTTGGAACAATTCAAAGATTTTGCAATTCGTATAAACATAATGAATATCAAGCGTTCCTTCCCAAAGATGTAAACTCAAGTTAACTCTAGGATCAAAAATAAGATTTTGTCTTACCATTTCAATCTGACTCCAGAGTTTCATAGCTCACAACATAGAAGAAACATGAAGTAATTGAAAGTTATAATCATGCAAGACATGTTTAAATCCTTTTAACCATAATGTAGAACAATAATCTCCATCAAAGATTTGATTTTGACTTTGTACATCATCAGAGTTGACATATTTGGTTTTTTAAAATAGTGATAAATAATGGAGCAATTGAAGATGGACAACATGTTTATACAAAATAAAACTACAATGCTCACCTTCTTTCAACAAAAGTTTAGGAAAATTTCCTTCAGGTTCGAACACATAGTTGGGATCACTTATGTTCGAATACAATAGGAATTTTTCGTGCAGCAACAATTCAATCATGCTAGAAGAATAAGATTTAGGCACATGTATGTACAAACACTCAAAACTTTCAAAATTTCCTTGAATGAACAACGATATCCGTAAAATTTTCTTACATTGATTTTGCTTGCTTATTTTCGAAAAGAATGTAAAGACATAGTGCAGCAACAATGCAATCATGTTTGACAAATGGAATTTAGACATGGGTATGTGTAAGCAATCAAAACTTATTGAATTCCATTGAAATGGTAGTTATATCCACAAAATTTGCTTACATGAAATTAAAGAATTCTTATAGCATTCTAAATCAAGCAGATTAAGCTTTTTACATTAAAACACTTTATCACAAACGACAATGAAATTTTGTTGACATATGGTTGGAACAAAGACATCAATGTCCAATTTATCTTGCAATTCAATTTTATTTGAATCAACATGAAACAAAAAATGAAAGAAACATTTTAAGACACCATTCGAAACAGATTCAGCAACTCTATTCCATGTATAACAACAAAACTAGTCATTATAAATAATTTTTTTAAATAAACAACATGGGAAAATTTGTCAACGAAATTCAAAGAGTTCCAATCTAATTGAATCTCGGTAAGTTCCTTACCTTGCTTACCTTTGGAGATGTTAAGAACATTTTTACTTTCCAACTTACCCTTTTCGATCAATAGGAACTGTCTCTCATCAGTAAGGTAATGAAGTTGGAACCTGTCCATAGGTGGAAATTTACAAACCTGAAATGAAGAGAAACCAATAGGCATCTTTGAATATGGGTTAGCAAAAATAGTCCTCCCTTTAGTTGATTACTTTCTTCATTCGTTTCTTTGTCTGGCTCTTTCTCTTTTTTTACGCTCTCGTTTATTTTTAAAAACTCACTCTCACTCTTCTTTTTTCTTTCTTTTTCTTTTTCCAACTCATTTTTTTTCTCAATCATTTTCAAATCTTCCATTTCTCTCTTTTTTTTTCTGACTCCTTTTCTTTTTTAATGTTCTTTTCTTTCCTGCACTCTTTTTCTTTCTCTTTTCTATCAATTTCATTTTCTTCGTCGGATGGTTCATGGAGTTCTACTTCTTGTCTTTTTGTTCTTTTAATTTCCTTTTCTCTCATTATTTCACTACAAGATGGGGTTGATAGAAAATAATTAGAATAAGAAAATTTTTGTTGGGTAGAAATGGAAGGATTTACAAATAAGACATGATCAACTCTTCATGATTGAACCTCCATAGATGAATATTTTGCTGCACTCGAAGAGATACTTGTGCCTTCTCGATTGTTACCTCGAAAGGCTCTAAGCTCGTGGTTTTCTTTCCTCTAAATTGAATCCTTCGACGAATAAGAATCACAATAGGGATCTCTTCTCAAGAAATAATAGGACGATGGACTCCTTGACGATCTTGCTTTTATACGATCTAACTTTTTTTTGCATTTTCTCAGTTTCAGATCGCATAATCCTTCACATTTCTTCCCACTTCATTTGCAATTTGAACTCAGAGAGTTCTTGGGACATGATTTTAGTAAAGGATTAGAAAACAAAAGTAGCATTAAATAGAATATGAACCTCACCACAAGCCTCACTTAAATCTCTCGCAAAGAGAAAATAATAGATGACACACTACTCGTGTTTTCGATCGATTATTTGGCTTTTACCTCGTTGATGAACTCTCATCTCTATGCCTTTTACCATTCAAGTTCACCTTTCGAATTCTTAGAGATTTCCTTAGACTTATTAGAAAGCTCGTAGATCAGCTTCAAAAGGCTAAAAACAAAAGGAATGATGATAAATGATAGGTAGGCTTGAAAGAAGACGATTTTCAAAAAGTGTGGCTAAAAACAACTTTTAAGAACAAACAAGAAAGATCAGGAAATAAAACACTTTGTAAACTGGCTTTTCTTTTATCGAAATACACAAAACTCGAACTGCCACTTTTGTATTTTGCACACTTTTTTCTTTTATATTCGAAATAAATTTTTTTAATTCGAAACCTTTTTTAACTTCTCTTCAATCCGGGAGTATCAAATATGATAAGAACGTACTTACTTTGAAAAGCTCTGATAACAAATGATAGGAACTCACTTACGAGGTGTAATTGAGTTGTTGAATGCCTGATCGATAAATTAAGTAGGTTTCGTTTTGGTTTAACAAAGGGCTAAATTTTAAAGAAGATAGTTTTAAAAGCAGCAGATAAAGTAAAGATAGAAAGATGGAAGGATGGTTTAAATGAACTTAAAACAAGAATGAACCCGTGATAGTGATTAGGGACCCGATTCTTAAACATTTTAAGGTGGATGATGGATAGTTGGATAGGACCATGACCCACTATCTAGTAAGATAGGAACCAAAAGGTATAAGGTTGAACGCCACACTCGGAACGTGATAAGTTCAAGAAAGGAACAAGTTTGACTCCACTAGCTAAACCAGATACGTCAAATTGAATCTCGAAGAACAATGAGAGTGAACAACTCACAAAGTCTATATATTTCATAAAATGTTAAAATCAACTAACTTACAAAATCTTTACAAATGAACTATTTATAGGCTGATGGCTATCCAGCCGAACAGACATAAATTAAATGCAAAGGGATTTAGCTAAGTTAATAACTAGCTGAAATAATCCAATGAACTCAATCAATTGAGGTGCTGAACAACCTTGGTTCACAGCTTTAATGAATGAGCTAAAAGAACCTTTGTTCGGTGAATGAAGTTTATGGCTGGTGGTGTACCGAAAGAGGAGTCAGCTGGTGAGTGTATTTGAGGGCAGCTAATGGCCTTTGGGTGTGAAAAGTTGATTATGAAGAGACTTGGAGTGTGACCAGCAAGCACCGAATGGTCTCTTGAAATGTTAGTTTCTTAGCTCACAATTGTTGGTTGAAATTCATGAATAATTTAGCTGAATGAATGTACCAACCACCTCTCAAAATACATGCACAATTGGGTGCATGTTCTTCTTTAAAGTAGCTTCGTTGAATCTGGAAGATACATGTATGTCCAGCTAAAAAATAGCTCGCAACATTCTTGCACTATCGGGTGCATTCTCCACATTAATGATCTTCAATGAATAAACATGGTGCATGTATGTCCAGCTGCATATGCATGAAATCCATTTGCATGTTCAGTTACCTGCCAAGGCAAATGAAACACCTAGTTGAAACATTAACAAGACCATTTAAACACACAAATAATTATGTATTAAACTAAGACATTTAATAACATACATTAAGTCTGTCCGAAAACTAAATACACTTAATAGACAAGCAAAGAACATGAATTAAATATGTAGCGTGCTAGGACATAATAAAGGCCAAATGACAAAATTAATAGATTCAATCATCAAAAACCATCAAGCATGTAATTAAATCTGTAGGAAACTAAAACATAATTAAACAAGCTAAATATTTAAAATGTCTAAATCTTAGTAGCTGAGTTAGCTAGCTAAGTCAAATTTAGCTTCAAATAAATTGAAGATTTTCCTTGTTGAACCGTCTAACACTTGATTGACTAGTCCATTTGTAGTTTCCTTCCAAACTTGATCTACTAAAGCTGTTATTGACCCTTTAAATCGTTTTGCTCGAGCCCGAGTGATCGGTCTATTAGGGAGCTCGATTGGATCTCGTTTGGAGTCAGCTGAGTCCTTGGGCGAGTTCGTATCATTCCCCATCTTTAAGGCGATTTTCCTCAAATGATCGCCTACATAAAAAAGAGACAAGTTAGATACTTTAAAACTTGCATTGATATCATACTTACCTGGTAGGTCCAATCTATATGAGTCATCAACGATTGGCTCCAACACTTGGAACGGACCATCATCTCTAGGTAGTAACATTTTAGGATGATTCATTCTTAATTCGGGCCATTTCCTGGAAAAGAATTTTTATTGTTCACGGTTCCTTGAATTATATCCTCCTTCCATCGGGTTGAACACAAATTTCTGCGGAACCTGAACGTCAAGAATAATTTCAGTAAACAGATTAAATTGAAGGATTTCTTTCAATGCATTCCTTACACAATCTCGGAACAATTCAAAGATGTTGCAGTTCGTATAAACATAATGAATATCAAGCTTTCCTTCCAAAAGATGTAAACTCAGGTTAACACAGGGATCAAAAACAAGATTTTGTCTTACCATTTGAATCTGACTCCAGGGTTTCATAGCTCGCAACGTAGGAGAAACATGAAGTAATTGAAAGTTATAATCATGCAAGACATGCTTAAATCCTTTCAACCACAATGTAGAACAATAATCTCTGAAATCAAAGATTTGATTTTAACTTTGTACGTCATCAGAGTTCACATATTTGGTTTTTGAAAATAGTGATAAATAATGGAGCAATTGAAGATGGCCAACATGTTTATACAAAATAAAACTACAATGCTCACCTTCTTTCAACAAAAGCTTAGGAAAATTTCCTCCAGGTTTGAACACATAGTTGGGATCATTTATGTTCGAATACAATAGGAATTTTTCGTGCAGCAACAATTCAATCATGCTAGAAGAATAAGATTTAGGCACATGTATGTACAAACAATCAAAACTTTCAAAATATCCTCGAATGGATGACAATATCCGTAAAATTTTCTTACATTGATTTTGCTTTCTTATTTTCGAAAAGAATGTAAAGACCTAGCGCAACAATAATGCAATCAGGTTTGACAAATGGAATTTAGACATGGGTATGTGTAAGCAATCTAAACTTACAGAATTCCATCGAAATGGCAACTACAGCCACAAAATTTGCTTACATGAACTTAAAGAATTCTCATAGCATTCTAAATCGAGTAGTTTAAGCTTGTTACGTGAAAACTCTTTATCACGAATGACAATGAAATTTTGTTGACATATGGTTGGAACAAAGACATCAATGTCCAATTTATCTTGCAAATCAATTTTATTTGAATCAACATGAATCAACATTTCAAGACACCATTCGAAACAGATTCAGCAGCTCTATTCCATGTATAACAACAAAACAAGTCATTATATAGAATTTTTTTTAAAATAAACAACAAGGGAAATTTTGTCAATGAATTTCAAAGAGAATGTAACACCCCAAACCTGACCCAAACGTTATGGCCGAATCTGGCGTGTCACATCAAAGCATCGATCAAAAATTGAGTTTGTCGTTAAAGGTTCATTTCTATATTTAAATCCTTTTGCTCGCGTTTAGCAAATCATCTCGTCAAAAATGTTTACTTAATGTTTGGCATTGATACTTTAGGTTATTCCAATCGCGGAAGCTACTAAAATTTGGGATGTAAAGATGTTAGTTTTTAAGTGTTTTTGGAAAATTGTTGTTAATTTTAAAAATTCGTGTTTAACAGTTTTAAAGAAGGAAATCTAAAGCCCTTTTTAAAAAAAATTTAATCCCTCAAAGACCTTATAACAGAATTAAAACCCAAAATATAAAATTCAAATGAAAAGTCTACAACAGAGCGTCAGCGGTTATGTGGCCACCTCAGAGTCTCTCGTGGCTGCAAATCGCCTAAGGCTAGGGATTACCTGCATAGTTAGAAAGAAGGGTGAGTTTGTGAAAACTCAGTGTGTAATCCCTTATAATACAAACAGTCAGATATACGGTATGCAGAAACAGATTGGGCCTGAGCCCATTAACAGAATCAGGTGGACCTAAGCCCATTATAGAGTTAGTATCAGATGCAGATATGCACACATAAATCCAGCCCAATCCAACCAACAGACCACCTATACCAACCAACACACCATGTGGGGATAAAATTGACCCACCCAGCCAACACACCAAGCTTAGCACCGATTGCGGCACTAAGTTAACAGAACAGCTAAAAGCCATAAATATCGTAGCAACGCTGCCGTTAATAGAACGGCTAAAAGCCATAAGCAGAAAGGCAGTAAGCCTTAAACAGAATGGATACAAGCCATACACTTTCTCCGTCAATATTAACCTAACCCCATGCAAAATGACATGCCATAGTAACATACGTGAATGTAGGATGTCATGCTCAGAATCAGTCATATCGTTCACAGTTAAGTCAATCAAACTATAACACAAATCAGTTATTTACCCTCGAGGGGCAAAATAGTCATTTACCTTCTAGGGGCACTACGGTCATTTTACCTTACCTTTTACAACCTTTTTGAGGGTCTACAGTCACCTCGTGCGACAAAGATAACCTAAATGGTCATAACGGTGTAAATAGGCCCAAGGCCCATATTCGACCCAAGTTAGCCCAAATTCAGTCACGACTATGTGAACTACATAGCCTAGACCATTATTCGTCACTTAACATGGATTTTATCCATGTGGGGCCCATGAACCCATTGGCCCAATGAGGCCCATAACGGCCCAAGAGCACGAGAACGCTCGTGGTGGCCTCTACGGTCTAACACCATGTTTTGTTGGCTCAATTCACCAAACGAGCGTTCGCACGCCCATGTGGCCTCAATCGCCGTATTTCTAGCTTTTCAGCTTTTTAGCTTTTGTCGATTCACAGAAGAGACAGTGTGATTATACACACTCTTTCGACTTTACGACAGTGATATTTACGGTGTACAGATACACACCTGACTACGAAATTGAGTGAACAGTTCACTGCCAAGGCCTACATTCATTCAAGGTATACCGTCCGTTTTCCCATCATTAATGTTCACAATACTTAAATGCAAATCGTTACTCACTACTCACATTGAATGAATGAGAATTGCTTAATACCCTTGGATCGCCAAATAAGAATCGATTACACGACCTCACTGATTATTTTCCTGAACAATGAAACCTATAAGACTAAGTTGTTTACAAAAAATAAGACTTAAGGCCCCAATATTAAAATGCAGCACCATCGACGAACAAGCCAACTTACCCCCTTCACATATACAATTGAAAAAAAAAGGAAGAATCTTGAATGCCTCAGCACTCCCGAAGAACCCTCTTAAATCGCGATAAGTGCAGTGCGTGAGAAAAGAAATAACAATCGGTCAGTAAGGTTATTCAGTTTTGAGAAAAAAATAGAGAATAGCTTTTGGTCACTTACCGGTAGTCAGAACCTTTGCAGTTGATCGATGTAGAGAAGGATTAACAATAGTGATATTCGGCCAGCCAAGAATAGAAGGTGAACAGAAGAGAAAAAGAACTAGAGGGAGCCCGACAAAAAGATGCACGAGTGGTCAGTTTTTGTTTCGACACTAGAGAAAAAGAAAGAGAAGTCCAAAACCTTAAATGTTAGAGAGAAAATTCGGCACCTATACACTCACCAATTGCTGAAATGTACCAAATGAGTTCCCCTAGCCGAATTTGCACATAGAAGTTGCACAATTCGGCTACAACACTCCTCTTCTCCAAATCCCTTGAAAATCTCCTCAAATCTCTCCCCTTATCCCTCCTTGATATCCGACTCCTGCTGCCTAATGCTAGCAAAATAAATATCCTTATTGCTTGTAATGGGATTCGAACCCAAGCTCTCGCATCAACCAATTCACACCACTTGCCTCATTGCCACAAGCTCTTTTTGTGTTACATTTTGTCTTCAATTAATTAAAAGGTGTACAGGCCAAAGTCCAAGTTCCTTTAAAAGAAAAACCAAAATAAATTTCAAGAGCCAAGACTTGAGCCCAGGCTCCCTTATAACCGTAATAACACCACAACAACTAGACCACAAGCTTCCTTATGATATTTTTTTAACACAATAATTTAAAAGGCCTACATCCAAGCATCCAGGGTTTTATCCACTTAACACCAAAATTTTTGCTAAAGCCCAGGTTTGAACCCAGGACTTTTCCAACTCCTCTCAGGACCCTTAACCATTAAAGCAAACATACTTTTACGTATAGTTTCTTAACCATTCCCTTGCTCAAGGCCCAATACTTCTAGGCCCAAATTCCAGGGCATTACAGAGTTTCAATCTGATTGAATCTCGATAAGTTCCTTACCTTGCTTACCTTTGTAGATGTTAAGAACTTTTTTACTTTCTAACTTACCCTTTTAGATCAATAGGTACCGTCTCTCATCAGTAAGGTAATGAACATGGAACCTGTCCATGGGTGGAACTTTACAAACTGAAATGAAGAGAAATTAACAGGCATCTTTGAATGTGGGTTAGCAAGAATAGTCCTCCCCTTTGTTTGATTACTATATTCATTCGTTTCTTTTTCTGGCTTTTTCTCTTTTTTCATTCTCTCGTTTATTTTTAAAAACTCACTTTCACTCTTCTTTTCTCTTTCTTTTTCTTTTTGCAACTCATTTTCTTTTTTCTTATTCATTTTTAACTCTTTGTTTCTCTCTTTTTTTATGACTCTTTTTCTTTTTCAAAGTTCTTTTCTTACTCGCACTCTTTTTCTTTCTCTTTTCTTTCAATTTCTTTTCCTTTTCAATTTTTTTCTTCTCATTTTTTCACTTCACTTTATTTTACCTCTCTCACTCTCGGTTTTACAACAGAAGAGTTTATCTTAAGTTGATCCTCGTACACTTATTTTTGGGTAAGTGCCACTAAGGTTACTTTCCTCCCTTGATGCTTAAATGCGTACCTATTGGTATAGCCATCATGAATGACCCTTCGATCCAATTGCCATGGCTTTCCTAGCAGCAAATGGTAGGCGTGCATAGGCACCACGTCACACATAACCTCGTCTTGATACTTGCCAATGGAAAAGGCAACGATCACTTGTTCGATAACCTTGAGTTCGCCTCTGTCGTTAAGCCATTGCAGCGTATAGGGGTGCAGATGCTTGGTAGTGGTTAAACCAAGCTTTTCTACCATAATAGTGTTGGCCACGTTTGAGCAACTTTCACCATCAGTGATGAGTCTACAGACTTTACATTGGACATAACAGCGGGTATGAAAGAGATTTTCTCGTTGCTGCTCGTTCTCCACACTTTGAAGGTTTAAAGTCATCTTGATGACAAGGGCTTCGCCATCGACAGCATGTGGCAAGTCTTCTTTTTCTTCGTCAGATGGTTCATGGAGTTCTACTACTTGTCTATTTGTTTTTTTAATTTCCTTTTCTCTCATTCTTTCGCTACAAGATAGGGTGGATATAAAATAATTAGAATGAGAAGATTTTTGTTGGGTAGAAGTGGACAGATTTACAAATAAGACATGATCAACTCTTCGTGATTGAACCTCTATGGATGAATATTTTGGTGCACTCGAAGAGATACTTGTGCCTTCTCGATTGTTACCCCGAAAGGCTCCAAGTTCGTGGTTTTCTTTTCTCCGACTTGGACAAAGGGCTAAATTTTAAAGAAAGCTTTAAAAACAGTGGATAAAGTAAAGATAAAATGATGGAAAGATGGTTTAAACGAACTTAAAACAAGAATGAACCGTAATAGTGATAAGCGACCAAATTCTTAAATGTTTTAAGGTGGATGATGGATAGTTGGATAGGATCGTGACCCACTATCTAGCAAGCAAGGAACCCAAAGGTATAAGGTTGAACGCCACACTCAGAGAGTGATAAGTTCAAGAAAGGAACAAGTTTGACGCCACTAGCTAAACTAGATAAGTCAAATTGAGTCTCAAAGAACAACTCACAAAGTCTATATATTTCATAAAATGTCAAAATCAACTAATTTATAAAATGTTTACAAATGAACTATTTATAGGTTGACTGCTATCCAGCCGAATAGAAATAAATTAAATGCAAAGAGATTTAGCTATGTTAACTTAATAACCAGCTGAAATAATCTAATGAACTCAATCAATTGAGGTGTCCAAAAGCCTTGGTTCATAGCTTTAATGAATGAGCTGAAAGAAGCTTTTTTCGGTGAATGAAGTTTATGGCTAGTGGTGCATCGAATAAGGAGTCAGCTGGTGAGTGTATTTGAGGTCAGCTAATGGCCTTTGGGTGTGAAAAGTTGGTTATGAAGAGACTTGGAGTGTGAACAGCAAGCACCAAATGGTCTCTTGAAATGTTAGCTGATTAGCTCACAACTGTTGGTTGAAATTCATGAATAATTTAGCTAAATGAATGAACCAACCAAAATACATGCACAATCGAGTGCATGTTCTTCGTAAAATGTAGCTTCGTTGAATCTGGAAGATACATGTATGTCTAGCTAAAAAATAGCTCACAACATTTATGCACAACCGGGTGCATGCTCCACATTAATGAGCTTCAATGAATCAACATGGTGCGTGTACGTCCAGCTGCATATGCATGAAATCCATTCACATGTTTAGTTACCTGCCAAGACAAATGAAACACCTAGTTAAAGCATTAACGAGACCATTTAAACACACAAATAATTATGTATTAAACTAAGAAATATTTAAGAATTTTAACTTAATAGCATACATTAAGTCTGTCTGAAAACTAAACACACTTAATAGACAACCAAAGAACATGAATTAAATATGTAGCATGCTAGGACATAATAAAGGTCGAATGGCAAAATTAATAGATTCAATCATCAAAAACCATCAACCATGTAATTAAATCTTTAGGAAACTAAAAATTAATTAAACAAGCTAAATATTTAAAATGTCTAAATCTTAGCAGTTGAGTTAGCTAGCTAAATTGAAATTCAGCTTTAAATAAATTGAAGATATCCCTTGTTGAACTGTCCAACACTTGATTGACTAGTCTATTTGTAGTTTCCTTCCAAACTTGATCTACTGAAGCCGTTATTAACTCTTTAAATCATTTCACTCGAGCTTCAGTGATTGATCTACTAGGGAGCTCGATTAGATTTCGTTTGGAGTTAGCTGAGTCCTTGGGTGACTTGTATAATTTGATTGAGAAGATTAAGACTTTAGAAGAGGTAAAATGGGTTGAATGCGAGAGAAGAGACAAGATCAAGACTTCGATTATGAGGGATTTTGGCTCAGGGAATTCTAACCCACATCCTACAAAGAGAGCTAATAGTAATAGATTTTGATAGAACCTAGTTGCAGTTGGTACTAGAAATAGAACTCAAGAATGTGCTCACCGTGGGAAACCTCATCAAGGGGAGTGTTGGAAGAAACTAGGAGCATGTTTGAGATGTGAATCTCTAGGGCACCTAATGAAGGACTATCCACGTATGAAAGAAAAGAGGCAAGCACTACAACCAAATCAAAATTGGAATCAAAGGGGACGAAGTAATAACAAAATTGGTAATTCTAGATAGAGAAAAGGTGGTTAGGGTGCCAATTGCACTGAACCTAGATATCCTACTTGGGTTTATACAGCAAGGCGTAGAGAGGGCCATGATGTAGCCGATGTCATCACAAATACTTTTACAATTAATTTTGTATAGTACTTTGCGTTGATAGATGTAGGTTCTACACATTCAGGTGTTGCCTACTCTATGTCTAATATAATGGGAATTATGGTAGAATACACTGCTAGTGATATAACTATACATAGTCCCCTAGTACAGTTTGTATATTTAAACAAAATCTATAGAAGATGTCTCTTAAAAATTTAGGAAGAGATGTTTTTAGCCAACTTGATGGAGCTACCTTTTGGAGATTTTAACCTCATTTTGGTTATAGATTGGTTGAAAGAGAACCGAGTCCATTTAAACTGTGATACGAAATAGGTTACTTTGAGAACTTCAGCCAGAAAAGAGATAATTATGATTGGGGAGCGTTGGGATTACTTATCCAATGTGATCTCCAATTTAGTGGCTGAAAAGTTGGTTCAAAAGGGATGCTAGGCTTACTTAGCATACATCCCGGATACGAATGTTGATGAATCTGTGATGGACAACTCTAGTGTCCATTGCTCCTTACCACATGGCACCTAAGGAGCTTAAGGAGCTAAAGGTGCAGTTGCAAGAGTTATTGGATGATGAGTTTATAAGACCAAGTGTGTCACCTTAGGGAGCTCCAATCTTTGTTGTAAAGAAAAAAGGATGGATCAATGAGACTCTGCATTGATTTTTGACAATTGGACAAGCTTACAGTAAAGAACAAGTCCCTATTTTCGAGGACTGATGATCTATTCGATCATTTAGGGGTGCCACAATTTTCTCTAAGACTAACATGAGGTCAGGTTATTATTAGCTAAAGGTGAGAGAAGTTGATATACCACTTTCAGAACTCGATATAGTCACGATGAGTTCTTAGTGATGCCTTTTGGTCTTACTGATGCACTGGTTACTTTTGTGGTCATCATGAACTGAGTTTTCCAACCCTATCTTGATCAATTTGTGGTAGTTTTCATTGATGACATCCTGATTAATTCTAAGACTAAAATCGACCATGAGGAGCACTTGAGAGTGGTTCAACAAACCCTTCGTGAGAAAAAGTTGTACGCTAAGTTAAGTAAGTGCGAGTTTTGGCTCCGTGAAGTGATGTTTTTAGGTCATGTGGTAATAATTGAGGGTATTTGTATTGATCCAAAGAAGATTAAGGCTATTCGGGTTTGGAAGTAGCCTAAGAATGTTAGTGAGCTTTGAAGTTTTCTTAGACTTGTGAGTTATTATAGGAGGTTTGTTGAAGGGTTCTGTTTTATTGTAGCTCCTATGCCTATGTTGTTGAGGAAGAGTGCCCCTTTCAAATGGATCGAGGAACAACAAACTAGTTTTGAGAAGCTTAAGTTTGTGTTGACTCAAGCACCTGTTTTGACTCAACCCAAGCCTGGGAATGACTATTTGGTTTATAGTGATGCCTCTCACATTGGTCTTTGTTGCATATTGATGCAAGACGCAAAGGTCGTGGCCTATGCCTCAAGATAGCTCAAACTACATGAGTGTAACTACACTACTCATACTGGTTGCGGTAGTTTTTGCCCTTAAGATTTGGAGGCACTATCTATATTGTGAGAAATGTATTATTTACACAGATCACAAAAGCCTTAAGTACCTCCTAACACAATAGGAGTTAAAGTTGAGGCAGGAGAGATGGATGGAGTTACTAAAGGACTATGATTACACTATCGAGTACCATCCGAGTAAAGCAAATGTTGTGGCTAGATTGAGTTTGCATAGGGATGGAGGTTTACTTATGGAGATACAAGTGAGACCTAGTTTAGTGGATGAGATTAAGTTGAAGTAGCCTTTGGATTCTTCTCTTGTGCCACAAGTTAAGCAAATTGAAGAAGTTAAGACTACAAATTTTGGTTTCAATTCAAAGGGAGTTATGTGTTATCGTGGAAGAGATCGTGTAGCTTTGGATAAGGATTTGAGACAGTCCATCCTTTAAGAAGTGCATAGTAGCCCTATGCTATTTATCCTGAAGGGAATATAACGAAACAGGATCTTTGGGAAAAATATTGGTGGCTGGGACATAAGCGTGATGTAACCAAGTACATGGCTAAGTGTCTGTTGTGCAAACAAGTTAAAGTTGAGCACCAATTTTCTTTTGGGTTACTACAGCCTATTCAGATTCCTTAGTGGTTGTGGGAGCGTGTAACTATGGATTTTTTAGTGGGCTACCTTTGGCACCATCTAATAATGATTTAGTGTAGGTGGTTGTGGATAGACTAACTAAATTAAATCATTTTCTGCCAATTCGCGCAGATTATTCATTACTAAAGTTAGCTAAACTTTATATTTTTGAAATTGTGAGACTTTATCGGGTACTGGTATCAATCATCTCTGTGAGCGATCCTTATTTCACATCTTGAGTATGGAAGAAGTTGCATGAGGCTCTTGATACACGATTGAACTTTAGTACGACATTTCATCCACAATCTGATGGGTAGTCAGAAAGGCTTATACAAGTCCTTGGAGATATTTTGGGACAGTTGGGAAGAGCATTTGTAACCCCTCAAACTAGGCATAGACGTTATAGCCCAACCTAAGCGATTACATGGGCCATAGAAATTGCGAAAACTTGAGTTGAAATAAATTGGCTTAATATTTGAAAGCGTATGCTAGTTTTTCCCTTTAAATGCGATGTTTTTAAATATTACTTTGAAAGAAATCTTGTTTATTTTTGTAAAATATTGCGATGATCTTTAAAATTTAAGTTCATTCAATTGACTTTGCGGAAAACATATTTTATTAAGAAAATTGATACGAATCACAAAGGCCCAACTCAAGCTCAAGAACATGATGGGGTCAAATTACCACAAGGCCCAATAACGAGGTCAAAGGCCAAGCAAATGCGTATGAAACTAAATGGAACCGTTCAAGACTTCATTAGCAAGGCCTTAGATGTGTATACAAAGGAAAAAGAAAATCAAGATTCACTTTCTTGTTTTCAAGAAAATCAAGAAACCGAATCTTGGTCCAATCTTGTTGTTTTGAGCGATTTCAAGAATCAAGAAAATAAAGATTTCAAATCACGGAAATCTTGGTCCAAGAAACTGAACATTGCAGCTAAGGTGCATTGGATCTCAGTTACGAGCATCAACGAACCAATTTCGGGAGAGAACGAATTACAAACCCAAGTTCTTGAAGATACGACCCAATAAGATGTTCCAAGCCCAACCAAGAAGTTTAAATTAGACTTAGTTGAAAATCAGGCCAAATTGTCAAAGTGGCCCAATTTATAAAATTTTAATTCTTTAAATACTTAGTTTTAATTTTTAGACTTTATGAATAAATTTCTATGTAAGAATTCAGTCCAATAAGCCCATTTAAAGGCCATGGACGAAACTCCACTTGAAAGTCAACAATTAGGATTTTTTTTAGTTTTCCTAGTAGGGCTAGGAATGTAGTTAGAATGTCTATATATATGGCTTGGCCGGCCACCCCTAAGCACATTACATTGAATTCAGAGTTTTTTTTGAGTGAAAATTCTCTTTGAGTTTCTCCAAGAATTCTCTCTTGAGTTTTCTTTAGAAGTAGTTTTAACAATCATTCTGATTGTGGGAACCATCTTCAGCCTTCTTCTTGCCGTGTTTTTACATTGGAGGGTAGATTCGAGCCGTTTGAAGGGTTGTGAAATCTTTCTTAATTTCAAGGCTTCTTAGGACTTAATTATCTTTCTTGCCATTTGTTATTCTTTAATTATTTTTATTTGTGTCGAATTGTTGATTAACTTGGCGTGATTGTTCTTGATGAGTTTTCAGCCATTCCAAGCTTCAAGAATCTGTTTTGGCAACATTCTTTAGCGTCAATAAACATTCAGTTTTTGGAGTCTTTCTGAGTTAAATTTCGGTTTCTTTGCTTCCAAGAAACCCTATTAATAAGTGTTTTGACTCTTGGCTGATTCTTTCTTGTTTTGGGGTGTTTCTTTATAGATCTTTTGCTGCTAATGTTAATTTTCAGTTTCCGTTTTAGATACAAGTGTCTATAGTTTTCGTAGGACTTTTCCCATGACTTGACAACTCGATCTTGGTCCACGCGCAACCCTCTATCATTTGGTATCAAATTTTGGGCGTTTTGGGTGTTCTTGGTTGATTTCTAAACTGATTTTCTTTAAAAAACAGCATATAGCAGTTTTTACCCAGAAAATTTTTTGAAAAAAATATTCATTTGTGGGTAAACGTTGTCCGATTGGTCTTAAATTTTATATACATATTTGTGGCACTGTGATAGAATATTGAAAAATATCTCCCACAAAAAAATCACTAGAAAAAGTAAAAAAATAGAAAAAGACGAAATCAAATAAAAATTTTAAAAAATATTCAGTGGGTTGAGTTTAGTTCTGAAACTTTCCAGATCAAATATGCAATGTTTAAGGACATTCTAGTTTAAATTTCGTGATTTTTGGAGATCGGGAACACCTCGAACAAAGTTCTTAAGTTACTCCGTAGTTTTTTTCGGGTTTTCGGGTGTCAGCAATTTTTATTGATTCTTAGCTGTAGGTTTTCATTTGTTTTTCTTTTATTCTTCCTTTACACTATCTAACACCTTCTTGTTTCTTGTATTAGTAGGATTTAAAAGTTTGCACAATTCTTCCTCGGTGCGACACAAATCAATTGGAGTCTCGTCACTTTTTGGACTCATAGTGCAATTAGGATTCTTTGGTAGTTACGGTTCATACACTTTCTAACTGATTGATATAGACTCTACTAAAGAACTCACAAGACTGAATTCTACCTCTTTGAGAATTTGATTTTCCATTTTAAGTGATTAACAGTGAGGTTTGTTAATTTTTTTCGAGTGTTAAGTGTTTGTTTTGCAGGTATTCCAAAAGAAAAAAAATAAGATGCATGGAATTGGTCAAGTCGATGATGAGAATACTGACCATAAAGATGTCCATGATAAATTTATAGAGTTCCAACAATAGTTAGACGAACAAGCTGCTGCACTCAAATAAACAATTGCCATACTTCGAACATTGAGTGCTACTATCAATGAGATGCGATTGGATCAAGAGCCTCAACATTGGGGTCCAATTAAAGATGATGTGGATAACCAACCTCGTGCTCATAGGCACGCTCCTAGACGTGTCCCTAGAACTGACTATGACGTTCATGATCGCGGACAACCCTCTTTGGCAAAACCAAAATTCACAATTCCTCAATTTCGTGGTAAGAATGATCCAGAAGCTTATTGTGAATGAGAATCTAAAATTGAACTTATGTTTTGCTATTATAAATGTCCGGATGATGATAGAGTATCGTTAGCAGCACTGGAATTTTCAGATTATGCATTAAGTTGGTGGACTCAACTTGGGGTAAATCACCATAGGAATTATGAACGTGAGATTACGACATGGGATGAGTTGAAACAAGTCATGCGTAAAAGATTTATTCCGCCTCATTACTATAGAGAGGTTAAAACAAAACTTCGACGACTTGTTCAAGGTAGTAGGACGGTAGATGAATAGTTTAAGGAGATGGAAATGCTCATTCAGAGAGCTAATGTAGAGGATGATGATGAAACAACTATGGTTCGATTTATTGATGGTTTAAATAGGCCAATAGCTAATACATTAAGGCTACAAACATACATTGATTTAGAAGAAGCAGTTCATAAAGCCATTGAGATCGAGCAACAATTAAAGGAACAAAGGTCTAGTTCCTTCTCCACTTCACAATATTATAGAGGTAACACTTCCAATTCTGATTTTAAAAGTTTGAAACCACCTTTTGTTACTAATAAGTCTTCTTTGAGTAGTAGCAGTAAGCAATCAGACTGGAAGAAAGAGGCTCCTATTAAAACATAAACACCTTCTAAGCAGCCCAATTTAAGTGATTCGAATGTAAAGAGGACTCGTGAGATTGAATGTTTTAAGTGCAAAGGGAGTGGTCATTATAGTAGAGAATGCCCTAACACGAGATTTCTTCTTATGAAAGATAATGGTGAGTACACTTCTGACTCCGATAAAACAGATCTGGAAATGCCCGAATTTGTGGATGATAGTGATAATGAAGAAAAGTTGGTTGAACAACCAAAAGAAGGGGACTTTTCCGACTTTCAATGCCTTATAGTCCGCCGCACCCTTAACATCCAAATGAGAGACGATTTTGAGAACCAAAGGACCAATATTTTCCATTCTAGGTGTTTTATAAAAGGTAACTTATGTTCACTTATTATTGATAGTGGGAGTTGTTCGAACGTTGTTAGCAGTTATTTGGTGGATTCATTAAAGTTACCTTGTACCAAGCACCCTAAGTTGTATCACCTTCAGTGGCTTAATGAATGCTCGGAAGTTAAAGTTACAAAATACTCCTTGATCACTTTTAAGTTCAGGAATTACGAGGATGAGGTATGGTGTGATGTGGTCCCAATACATGCGGCACACTTGCTCCTTGGACGGCCTTGGCAATTTGATCGTGATGTTACACACCAAGGCAAGCTCAATAGGTACTCTCTTGTGTTTAAAGGCCGAAAATTCACTGTTGCTCCTTTAAATCCCAATGATGTATATAAAGATCAATTAAAAATGATGAAATTTTGTGAGGGGGTGAGGGAGAAAGGACAATTAAAAAAGACAGAGAGAAAAGAGGCTAGTAGTGAAAAAAGTCAAAATTTAAATGGCCCAAAGGTGAGTGAATCCGCAAGTGGTAAAACTAGAGTGAAAAATTTAATTGCAACAAAAAAAGATGTGCGGAGAGCCCTACTCAATAAACAGCCTTGTATCCTTGTGAGGTTTAGGCAAAACTATTTATCTCTATCTAACATTAATGAAAATTTGCCTAGTGTGTTACATTGTCTTTTGCAGGATTATGAGGATGTTTTTAGTGAGGCCCCTAAAGGTTTGCCACCTTTACGTGAGATAGAATACCAGATTGATTTAGTACCCGGAGCTTCAATACCAAATCGACCAGCCTATAGAAGCAATCCCGAGGAGACAAAGGAATTGCAAAGGCAAGTTGAGGATTTATTAGACAAAGGGTACATTCGTGAAAGCTTAAGCCCTTGTGCCATTCATGTCTTATTGGTACCTAAGAAAGATGGTATGTAAAGAATGTGTGTTGATTGTCATCCAATCAACAAAATAACGGTAAAGTATAGACATCCAATCCTTCGTCTTGATGACATGCTTGATGAATTACATGGTTCAACTATATTTACTAAAATTGATTTAAAAAACGGTTATCATCAAATTCGAATGAGGGAAGGGGATGAATAGAAAACAACCTTTAAAAAAATTTTGGATTATATAAATGGTTAGTTATGCCTTTCGGCCTTACTAATGCATCGAGTATATTTATGAGAATAATGAGTCACGTTTTCAGGCCTCACTTGGGTAAATTTGTAGTAGTTTACTTTGATGACATTTTAATTTACTCAACAACATTAAATGATCATGTTTTCCATGTTAGAACAGTTTTAGACATTCTAAGAGCTGAAAAATTGTTTGCCAACCTTGATAAATGCACATTTTGTTGTGATAAGCTAATATTTTTAGGTTTCATAGTTAGTGCTCAAGATATTCATGTCGATGAGGACAGAGTTAAGGCAATCAAGGAGTGACCAACTCCTAAATCGATAACTGAGGTGAGATCTTTCCATGGTTTAGCTAGTTTTTATAGACGATTTGTGAAAGATTTCTCCACTATTGCTGCCCCATTAACAGAAGTTATTAAAAAAATTCGTGGGTTTCAAATAGGGTGAAACTCAAGAAAAGGCTTTTCAAACCCTAAAAGCTAAGTTATGTTCTGCTCATCTTCTTAGATTACCTGATTTTACTAACACTTTTGAACTTGAGTGTGATGCTTCAGGAATTGGCATTGGCACCATTTTAATGCAAGATAAGCAACCAATTACTTATTTTAGTGAAAAATTGAATGGTGCACAATTAAATTACTCAACTTATGATAAAGAACTTTGGGCATTGGTTCGTGCACTTCAAGTATGGCAACAGTACTTGCTGCCTAATGAATTTGTAATACATACAGACCATGAATCCCTTAAATGATTAAAGGGACAAGGTAAGTTAAGTAAACGGCATGCCCAATGGGTGGAATTCATTGAAACATTCCCTTATGTGATAAATTATAAAACAGGTAAAGATAATGTAGTTGCGGATGATTTGTCTAGATGATATGCTTTAATAACAACCTTAATGCTAAAATATTAGGGTTTGAACATATTAAAGAGTTATATAATGATGATGCTGATTTCGGCCATATCTATAGTAATTGTGGAAATACTACTTTTGAGAAGTTTTACCTTGTAGATGGATTTCTTTTTCGTGTAAATGGGTTGTGCATACCAAATTGTTCCATGCGAGACTTATTGATTCTTGAGGCCAATAGTGGGGGTTTAATGTGACATTTTGGAGTGACCAAAACACTAGACATCTTGCAAGAACACTTCCATTGGCCACATATGAAGAAGGATGTTGAAAAGGTATGTTCTAAGTGCATCACATGTAAACAAGAAAAATCTAAGGTAATGCCTCATGGCCTTTACACTCCTTTGTCGATTCCTACTTCACCATGGGTAGACTTATCCATGGATTTTATTCTAGGTTTGCCACAAACTAAGAAAGGAAGAGATCGTATATTTTTTGTTGTTGATAGGTATTCGAAGATGGCACATTTTATTCCTTGTCGCAAAATAGATGATGCTACACATGTGGCAGACTTATTTTTTAAAGATGTGGTAAGACTTTATGGCATCCGTAAAACAATTGTTTCCGACAAAGATGTCAAATTCCTTAGCCACTTTTGAAAGGTATTGTGGGGTAAGCTTGGTACGAAATTACTGTATTCAACTACTTGTCACCCCCAAACCGATGGCCAAACTGAGGTAGTCAATCGAATTTTAGGAGCCTTATTACGATCTGTTGTGGGAAAGAACATTAAAAACTGGGAAGAATGTTTGCCATTTATTGAATTTGCATATAATAGATCTATTCATCTATTCATTCTATAACTGGCTATTCACCATTTGAACTTGTTTATAGTTTTAACCCACTAACAGTACTTGAACTTGCACCATTACCACTAGAACATATTGTTAATTTAGATGGCGAACAGAAAGCTGAGCTGGTGAAATCCATACACGAGAAGGCTAGGCAACGATAGCCAAAACAAATGACATCAACACCAACAAAGCAAATAAAGGGCGCAAACTGGTTGTCCTTGAACCCGGAGATTGGGTTTGGTTCCATATGAGGAAAGAACGATTTCCTACAAAAAGAAAGACCAAGTTGGACCCAAGAGGTGATGGGCCTTTCCAAGTACTCGAGCAGATCAATGATAATGCATACAAAATTGATCTACCTGGTGAGTACAATGTAAGTTCTACTTTCAATGTGGCTGACTTATCTCCATTTGATTTTTCAAATTTGAGGACGAACCTTTTTGAGGAAGGGGGAATGATACGAGTCACAAAGGCCCAACTCAAGCTCAAGAACATGATGGGCTCAAATTACCACAAGGCCCAATAACGAGGTCAAAGGCCAAACAAATGCATATGAAACTAAATGGAACCATTCAAGACTTCATTAGCAAGGCCTTAGATGCATATACAAAGGAAAAAGAAAATCAAGATTCACTTTCTTGTTTTCAAGAAAATCAAGAAACCTAATCTTGGTCCAATCTTACTGTTTTGAGCGGTTTCAAGAATCAAGAAAATCAAGATTTCAAATCATGGAAATCTTGGTCCAATAAATCGAACCTTGCAGCTAAGGCGCATTGGATCTCAGTTACAAGCATTAACGAACCAATTTCGGGAGAGAACGGATTACAAACCCAAGTTCTTGGAGATAAGACCCAATAAGATGTTCCAAGCCCAACCAAGAAGTTTAAATTAGACTTAGTTGAAAACCAGGCCAAAATGTCAAAGTGGCCCAATTTGTAAAATTTTAATTCTTTAAATACTTAGTTTTAATTTTTAGACTTTATGAATAAATTTCTATGTAAGAATTCAGTCCAATAAGCCCATTTAAAGGCCTTGGACGAAATTCGCCTTGAAAGTCAACAATTAGGGGTTTTTTTTAGTTTTCCTAGTAGGGCTAGGAAAGTAGTTAGAAGGCCTATATATATGGCTTGGTCGGCTACCCTTAAGCACATTACATTGAATTCAAATTTTTTTTTAGTGAAAATTCTCTTTGAGTTTCTCCAAGAATTCTCTCTTGAGTTTTCTTTAGAAGTAGTTTTAACAATCTTTCTGATTGTGGGAACTATCTTCAGCCTTCTTCTTGCCGTGTTTTTACATTGGAGGGTAGATTCGAGCCGTTTGAAGGGAGTTGTGAAATCTTTCTTAATTTCAAGGCTTCTTAGGACTTAATTATCTTTCTTGCCGTTTGTTCTTCTTTAATTATTTTTATTTGTGCCGAATTGTTGATTAACTTGGCGTGATTGTTCTTGTTGCATTTTCAGCCATTCCAAGCTTCAAGAATCTATTTTGGCAGCATTCTTTGGCGTCAATAAACATTCAGTTTTTGGGAGTCTTTATGAGTTAAATTTCGGGTTCTTTGCTTCCAAGAAACCCTATTAATAAGTGTTTTGACTCTTGGCTGATTCTTTCTTGTTTTGGGGTGTTTCTTTATAGATCTTTTGCTGCTAATGTTAATTTTTTGTTTCTGTTTCAGATCCAAGTGTCTATAGTTTTCGTAGGACTTTTCCCGTGACTTGACAACTCGATCTTGGTCCGCGCGCAACCCTCTATCAAAAATACTAAATCATTTAATCCATGTTAAAAATGTTAGAGTATGCCTAAAGACCAATTGTGAGATGATTGCAATAACATACTTATTTTACCTCGTTTATTAATATAAGGCATAACCATTATTATTTTAGTTTATTTTCTGTGTATATAAATAAATTGTTTTATAATAATGTCATTAGAATAATATGACTATTCTTAAAAGGTCCTTAGTCGAGTATTATTGTGGGCTTGGACAACAATAATGCATTAAGACTAATGTGTAGTTGATTGATGACAAAGTGCTGTCATTGACATGAGATGTCAAAATCAATACATGAGTATGTATGTTAGAAAACAATATATTGGACTGACCCCCTATAAGTGTGTTTCTTGGATTATTATGTAATAGTCACAACATTACTCATAGTGATTACTATGTATACGATCCTCAGACTTGAGATCATCATTATCCGAACATCGTGAGTCGTATATTTTGATAAAGTCAAACGTCCACTATAACTATTTGTTATATAAACGTTGATGTTGGATATACCACAACCTATGTAGTGGGATATGGCTAATCAATATAGAAATTGTCCCTCCTATATAATGGGAGCAATATCCTAGGCCACTTGATTGAGTGAGACTAGAAATGCATGGCCATGCTCGAATAAGTTGATATGAGATATCATACTTATTTGTTTTTCATAGTTTACTTAGGATATCAAGAAACGTTAGATGGGCTATGCAAGTCTGACTATTCCATGACTTGTGTCCATTCTAGATATAAAGGACAAACATATTTAATACATGAAGGGTTAATCACTGAGAGGTTCTACTGAATCATGATTTCTTGTAACTTAGGTAGCAATGATGTATTGCTAGATGCATTGTAATATATGAATTTGATTCGTATAAAATTTAACTAAAAATAATTTACCAAAACCATTGTTATAATTATTGTAATTATAATTTAGGATAAAAATTATTATAATTCTGTAATTGTAATTTTTTTGGTCAAGCATTATTATAATTATGGAAATTATAATTATTATATTCGTTTAATTATTATGATTTGATTCATATAAAAAATATAAATTATTCTCGAATTAGGAAATATAGGGTTTTTAAGAAAAACCCTATATTCCCTAAAAATAAAGTGTGTGAGGTCTAGCAGCCGTTAAGAGATTTTTCTCTCTAAAAAAGTTTTAGAGAGTGCTTACCATTGGTTGTCACATCGGGTGGATTATGTAGAGGCCGAAACTTTTCATTGTGGCTTGGAATCGATATTGTAACAACCCAACTCTGGGCCTAGTCGGAACAGTGGTTTCAAGACCACAAATTCGACGAGGGAAAATATTATTATCATTATATTTTTATGGTCTACAATTTCACGAAAAAATTTCTTAATAATTTCGTTCGAAAATTTTGACGTTTGGGCACTCAATTTAGTCAAAAGGACTAAATTGTAAAAAGTGAAAAAGTTGAGTTCTACATGTTAGAGGTGTCCAATTGTTATGAAATTTTAAATTGGAGGTCCTTATGTGGTAATTAGACCATTAGTTAATTGATGGACAAAAATGGGCATAGGATTAGTGAAATAGATTTTTTTAAGTAAGGGCATTTTAGTCATTTGGTAATAAAAAAGAATTAAAATGGGAAAAAGATGGAAAAATGGTGTTCATCTTCATTAGTTGCTGCCAAATTTTGGAAGACACCATAGCTAGGGTTTCTTCACTTTCTCAAGCTCATAATCAAGAAAAACGAGAAGTCAACCTTAATCGGAGAAAATAGAAGATTGGGGATGAGATTCCAAAATCTTTACATTTTGTATCGAGGTAAGTTGTATGTAATTAATAAATTGTTATAATTATTATTTTTATATTTCGTGACAATATATGCGAAAGGGTTGGATATAAATAGTTATGTTAAAGTTAGAAATTTGAAATTGATAGTTGATTTGTTTAAAGTCAGCTTCGTTTATGGATATACCAACTGCAAGTAATGGTTGAAGTGAGTTAAATCGAATTATTAAATTGGTTATGGAGTTGAGTGGAAAGATTGATATTATAATGTGCTATGGAGAAATTGTAAATTATTGGAAAGTAAGAATCTTTGTGGAACTGTCAAAATGGTAAAGATTTGAATAAGGTATCGATGAACACGTGTGTAGTACTGTGTGAAGGCTACTACGTGTATCGATAAATGATGATCACATGTGTAGTACTAAGTGAAGGCTACAATGTGTACCGATAAGCTTTGGTCACGTGTGTAGTACTGTGTGAAGGCTACTACGTGAATCGATAAATGATGGTCACATGTGTAGTACTAAGTGAAGGCTACTATGTGTACCGAAAAGCTTTGGTCACGTGTGTAGTTCTATTTGAAGGCTACTACGTGAACCGTAAAACATGATCACGTGTGTAGTACTATGTGAAGGCTACTACGTGTATCGAATGATAAAAGTAACATGGGTAGTACTGTGTGAAAAACCCCAAATATTTGTTGTTATACCGACATGTTCAATGAGATAAGAGTATGTGATTGGAATGTGATAAGTTGCGAAAGAGTGACTGAAGTGATGAAGTCTTGTATTTTGTTATAAAAAAAATGTTATAGTGCTATGTGAATGAGGGATGTTGGAATAGAATAGATTTGGACAGTGACAGTGATGTTTGTTTGAAAAATCATCAAAATTATATAAATTGATTTAATGGTAAATAAGACATGACATTAAAGCTTAATTAGTCTATTTTCACATAAAAGAGAAAGAATGGACAAAGAAGTTATATATTTTGAGATATTGGAATTTTAGTGAGAGAAAGTCTGAATGATTTTGAAATCCTCTGTTCGAATTTGGAAAATCACTAAAATTTTAGAAAAATAATTATGTTTTGAAATTTACATTATTAAATTTATTATTGAATCTATTTTCAAAATAAATAAGTGGGAACATCATTTTAACTCTGTATTAAGATATAACGACTTTTAGTGAAGAGAGGTCAGAAGTGTCAAGCAGTGAAACAGGAGAATATTTAGAGAATAAACTGTACTAATTGGCTAAACCAAAAATTCTAAAAATTTTATTTTAAGAAGATATATGAGTATAGTTTTAGAGAAAACTTATGGACCTTAATTTAGAGTTCTGTAGCTCCGTATAAAAATAATTTAGTGACTGTGATGCAGAGAAACAGTTTGCGTGAAATTGAATAGATAATAGATTTATGTGTGATAAAAATTATATTATATATGGTATCATGCTAGAAATTTATTTATCAATTACATACATATTTATAAGCTATAAGCTTACTCTTCTTTCTTTTTCTCTTATTTTATAGTGATATTAATCAGCTCGAGAATTGGACGGGGTCAGAACATCATCCACACTATCATCATCATCTTTTGGGTATTTTGCAACCAATACTTTGAAAAATGGCATGTATAGATGACTTAATGTAATGTGGTATAAATTTATATATGTATGTATAAAATATTTTTTGGTTTAAAATGTTGGGGTATATTAATTGATAAATTGTTTCCTTAAACTATTAACAAAGTAATTAGAATGTTGTGGATGGATAAATTGTGTCTGAACATATAATTGTATTTGGTTGAAATATTGAAGTTGTTTGAAATTGTGTTTCGAGAATTTGCTGGAGGAATTGAATGTTTAAGAAAATAAATTATGTCAAAATTTTTGTAAAATATATATATATATTAGATCGTTTGATAACACTTCTTACTTTGTTTCGATGATGAATACGGGTAAGAGGTGTTACAGATATAAAATACTGTAATTTGTTTCTTCAACTTTTCAAACGATTAAAGGTAATTATTCATACCCTTTTCGCCCTGATTCGTTTCTTGCACATGGATCCCTCGATGTGATTGCTGGATTTATTGAATTAACCAAAGTTTTCAAAAAACCCATGCAAAATATCGAATTAACCAAAGTTTTCAAAATGAAACATCCCATGCCATAGTTCAATAGTTTACCACAAAATAAAATCCCAAATAAAAATAATAAAGTCTATAAAATCCCAAATTAAAATATACGTTCATAACCATTTAAACCATATTTTCAAGAGCCTTTCTAATGACCGAATCCGAGTCTTAACCAGGAGGATTATTTAAAACACACAAATAGAGTGGGTGAGCTTTAAAAGGATCAGTGTGAGATCAATACAAAATATATTTGCATTCATATAAAAATACATATATCAATCACATCATAACATACATCATTAAATTCATGAAAATAACACTGATACTTATGCATGGACATATCGATGCATATTTTAAATTGATGCACATTTTATAAAAATTCCTACCCATCTCTGCTATACAATAATATCGAGTTCTCTAGAACTCGTCCATCCAAAACACCATTGATTTGAAAATGAATTGATAGAGGGTTGCGCGCGGACCAAGATCGAGTTGTCAAGTCACGGGAAACTCCTACGAAAACGATATACGCTTGGATCTGAAACGAAACAGAAAATTAAACTTAGAATCAATAGATCTGGAACGAAACACCCAAAAGAATAAAGAATCAGCCAAGAGTCAAAACACTTATTAATAGCGTTGATTGGAAACAAAGAAACAAAAATTTAGTTTCACGAAAAGACTTTCCCAAGCCGAATCTGCAAAGGAGAACACAAAAACAGAGAATTAAACTCAAAACCCAGCAAACCGAATTGAATCAGAATTAGGAGGCTTGGGCGGCAAGATCTATCGAAGAGTATGACTAAGGGACGTTTCTTTAATGCCAAGAATGGTGCCAAACAGATTCTTGAAGATTGGAATGGCTGAAAACGCAACAAGAGAAATTAAATCAAGTTAATCAACCAATCGGCATAAATAGAAACAACTAAAGAAGAAAGAACAACAAGAAAGATGAATAAAGTCCTAAGAAGCCTTGAAATCAAGAAAGATTTCACAACTCCCTTCAAACGGCTCGAATCTCCCCTCCGATGTAGAACAACGACAAGAAGAAGGTTGAAGATGGCTCCCACAATCGAAAAGATTGTTAAAACTACTTCTAAAAAAAACTCAAGAGAGAATTCTTGGAGAAAACTCAAAGAGAATTTTTCACTCAATCAAAAAACTCTGATTTCAATGTATTGTGTAATGTGTATAAAGGTGGCTGGCCAAGCCATACATATAGGCCTTCTAACTATTTTCCTAGTCCTAATAGGAAAACAAAAAAAAAACCTAATTTTTTTTACTTTCAAGGGGAAATTCAGTCAAGGACTTTAAATAGGCCTCTTGAACTGAATTTTTACATAGAAATTTGTTCATAAAGTCTAAAAATTAAAACTAATAATTTAAAGAATTAAAACTTAACAAATTGGGCCACTTTGACAATTTGGCCTGATTTTCAACTAAGTCTAATTTAAATTTCTTGATTAGGCTTGGAACATCTTATTGGGTCGTTTCTTCAAGCATTTGGGCTTGTAATCCGTTCTCTCCCGAAATTGGTTCATTGATGCTCCTAACTAAGATCCAATGCACCTGAGCTGCAAGATTCGGTTTCTTGGACCAAGATTTCCAAGATTTGAAATCTTGATTTTCTTGATTCTTGAAATCGCTCAAAACAGCAAAATTGGACCAAGATTCGGTTTCTTGATTTTCTTGGAAACAAGAAAGTGAATCTTGATTTTCTTTTTCCTTCGTGTACACATCTAAGGCCTCGCTAATAAATTCTTGAATGGTTCCATTTAGTTTTGAACGCATTTGTCTGGCCTTTGACCTCGTTATTGGGCCTTGTGGTAATTTGAGCCCATCACGTCCTTGAGCTTGGATTGGGCCTTTGTGACTCGTATCATTCCCCCCTTCCTTAAAAAGATTTGTCCTCGAATCTGAAAAATCATATGGACTCAACTTTCCTCGATCAAACGGGACTAATGGCAATTGAGTCCACTGAAAAGAATAGCGATGAGTTAGTAAATAACAACGCAAACAAACTTGTAGTCCAATCATAGGCATAACAAAACAAGTATAACGCATGCGAATGGACAAATTCAGATAACCATGCAAATAAGCTAATTTACTCGCCAATGCCTCGTCAAATATTCGAAACAAAGATGAACATGTTTTAAGGCATTCAATCATCTCAAATTGTTACCACAAACCATGAATAAATCGCGAGTAATAAATCAAATGGTAAACGTAATCGTCACAAGTAGGTATTTGAAAAGGTTCACACGGTTCATAGAGTTGCACAATCATACCATGCTTTAATCGACGGACTATAGATTCACTCACACATGCATCATAAAAATTATCAAAAACAATAATCTTTTTATCAACCATCAAAACAAATAGATCATCAATAAGTAAAATAGGACAGTCAAGCACGTTTTGATCTAAGTGTTTTACAAAAATTAAATCATCAACTCGATCTTTGTCAATATCCGAGGAGTACAAAGGTGTTTCAAAAGTTTCAAGCATCTTACATTTATAAGTAAAAGAATAAGGATCGATTTTACCTTTTCCATTTAATACAAACCTTCGCTCATCGGGGGCATAGTGTAGTCGAAGCTCCGTTGTTGAGTTAACCTTTATCAAATGGAACTCAAACTTCATGTATAACCACAGAAACTGTTTAAGGCACGAATATAAATTGAAAACAAGTTTGGCGAATTTCGTTACCTTATTCAAAAACCAAGAATCAAAATAATAGAAAGTATTTGCACATAATAGATGATGCTTGATTTTCCAACAAAATATACCAAAACAGATTCCCGGTTTAAAAACTTGATTTTGATTAGTCATGCCGAAGTGTAACAAAGATTTCATTAAACCAATCAAGTTAAACCATGAGGATTTTTGCATACATACCAACATACATTCAAAACTATTTTTATTCTCCAAAACAGATTTGTACAAATTCACGGATTTTACACAAGGCAAATCAAGAGAATAACAACTCACGCTTCCTTTCGTAATGACTTTATCAACCACAATCAAAGAATAACAATTAATCAGATCAAAATGAGAGGATCTTTTAAGAACTAAGTCACCAAAAGTTTTATCAATAATTTTCAAATCTGCACGAGACTCGGTTGCTAAAATTTCCTTACCTCGCTTACCTTCGGGCTCATGTAGTGTGATTTCACCTTTAACCTTGCCTATGTTGATCGTATGAAAGCGTCTTTCATCGGAAATGTATTGAAGTTGAAAGTTATCTTTTGGTCTTTCGGGAACCTGAAAAGTAGCAGCACAAGAAAAATTCATATCTTGGTTAGTGGAAACATTCCTCACTACCCTTTCCTCATCTTTTTCTTTTGTTTTTTTTCTAACTCATTTTCTTTTCTTTCTTCAATTTCTTTTTCAATTTTCCTGTCTGTTTCCTTTTCACTCTCAATATCTTTTTGCTCTTTTTCATTCTCTTTTTCTTTTTTGATTTCTTTTTCTGTCTTCCTTTCATTACAAGATAGAGATGTTACAAATGAATTAGAACAAAAAGACTCTCGTTGGGTATGTACGGAATGACTTGCATACGAAAAATGATCACCTTTTCAAAATTGATTCTTAGTGGACGAGTTCCTTGGGGCATACGAAGGATTATTTGTGATTTCTTGTTCGTCACCTTGGAAAACTTCACACTCGAAACTTGCTTTGCATCGTCTTGAATTTCTCGTTGAATAGGAATCATGATATGAATCTCTTCTCAAATATTCGTTGGATGTTCGTCTTCTTGGAACTCTTATTTTTGCCCTTTCACTTGAATTAAGTTGTCCTCGTTGGGCTCTTTTCTCCACTCGGTCCAATCGCATCTCATTGATAGTAGCACTCAATGTTCGAAGTATGGCATTTGTTTGTTTGAGTGCAGCAGCCCATTCGTCTAACTGTTGTTGGATCTCTTTAAATTTAACATGGACATCATTATGGTCATCATCAACTTGACCAATTCTATGCATCTTATTTTTTTTCTTTTGGAATACCTGCAAAACAAACACTCAACACTCGAAAAAACAAAAAACAAAATTAACAAACCTCACCGTTAATCACTCAAAAAGGAAAATCAAATTCTCAAAGAGGTAGAACTCAGTCTTGTGAGTTCTTTAGTAGAGTCTATATCAATCAATTAGAAAGTGGATGAACCGTAACTACCAAATAATCCTAATTGCACTAGGAGTCCAAAAAAGTGACGAGACACCAATTGATTTGTGTCGCACCGAGGAAGAATTGTGCACACTTTTAAATCCTACTAACACAAGAAACAAGAAGGTCTTAGATAGTTTAAAGGAAGAATAAAGGAAAAAAAATGAAAACCTACAGCTAAGAATCAATAAAAATTGCTGAAACCCAAAAACCTGAAAAAACTGCGGAGTAACTTGACAACTTCGTTCGAGGTGTTCCTGATCTCAAAAAATCACTAAATTTAAATTGGAATGTCCTTAAATATTGTATATTTGATCTGGAAAGTTTCGGCACTAAAATCAACCTGCTGAATTTTTTTTAATTTTTGTTTGATTTCGTCGTTTTAAATTTTTTTGACTATTTCTACTAATTTTCTTGCGGGAAATATTTTTTAATATTCTATTACAGTGCCAAAAATATGCATATAAAATTTCAAACCAATCAGAAAATGTTTACCCACTCAAATGAATTTTTTTCAAAAATTTTTCTTGGTAAAAACTGTTGGTTAATGTTTTTAAAAGGAGATCAGTTTAGAAATCATCCAAGAACACCCAAAATGCCCAAAATCTGATACCAAATGATGGGGGTTGCACGCGGACCAAGATCGAGTTGTCAAGTCACAGAAAAGTAAAATGAGAGCTATAAACACTTGGGCTGAAACGGAAACAGAAAACAGAAAATTAAACTTAAAAGACCAAGAAAACCAAATTGAAATAGAATGATACTTGGGCGGCAAGAAAGGTTGAATAAAGAATGTTTCTTGATTCAAAAGAATGTTGCAACTCCTATGAACACGCTAAACGCTTGGATCTGAAACGAAAACAGAAAATTCAGCTTAGAATCAATTAGATCTGAAACGAAAATACCTAAATCAATAAAAGATCAGCCAAGAATTAAAACACTTATAGATAGGTAATCTTGGAAGCCAAGAACACGAAATTGAATTCAAGAAAGGTCCCAAACAGCCGAATCTGAAAAGAAGAATCCAAAAATCAACAAATTAAATTTAAACTTAGCTGATCACGAAATCAACTAGATCTAGGGTTTGGACGGTAATAAAGAGGGGTTTTGTGAAATCAAAATGTTTCTTGTTGTCCAAGGTTGGTGCCGAACAGATTCTTGAAGGTTGAACGGGGCTGGAGACACAACAAGAGAGTTTAAACAAGTTAGATAATGAAATCGACACAAGCAAAAAATTAAAAAAGATTGAACAGCAAGAAAAATAAAGATAAAGTCCTAAGAAGCCTTAAAATCGAGAAAGATTTCACAACTCCCTTCAAGCGGCTCTAATCTCCCCTCCAATGAAGAACAATGGCAAGAAGAAGGCTGAAAATGGCTCCCACAATCAAAAAGATTGTTAAAACTTCTTCTAAAGAAAACTCAAGAGAAAATTCTTGGAGAACTCAAAGAGAATTTTCACTCAACAAAACAAATTTGTTTTCAAGGTATTCTTCAAGTGTAATGTGTATAAGGGTGGCTGGCCAAACCATACATATAGGCCTTCTAACTATTTTCCTAGTCTTAATAGGAAATCTAAAAAAAAACCTAATTTTTTTTTACTTTCAAGGGGAAATTTGGCCAAGGACTTTAAATGGGCCTCTTGGACTGAATTTTTACATAGAAATTGATTTATAAAATCTAAAAATTAAAACTAAGTATTTAAAAAATTAAAACTTAACAAATTGGGCCACTTTGACAATTTGGCCTGATTTTCAACTAAGTCTAATTTAAATTTCTTGATTGGGCTTGGAACATCTTATTGGGCCGTTTCTTTAAGCATTTGGGCTTGTAATCCGTTCTCTCCCGAAATTGGTTCGTTGATGCTCGTAACTGAGATCCAATGTGCCTTAGCTGCAAGATTCGGTTTCTTAGACCAAGATTTCCAAGATTTGAAATCTTGATTTTCTTGATTCTTGAAATCACTCAATACAGCAAAATTGGACCAAGATTCGGTTTCTTGATTTTCCTGAAAACAAGAAAGTGAATCTTGCTTTTTTTCCTTCATGTACGCATCTAAGGCCTTGCTAATAAATTCTTGAATGGTTCCATTTAGTTTTGAACGCATTTGTCTGGCCTTTGACCTCGTTATTGGGCCTTGTGGTAATTTGAGCCCATCACGTCCTTGAGCTTGGATTGGGCCTTTGTGACTCGTATCATGAATTGCCACTAATTTGTATATAAACTATCACTGAATTGTAGATATCAGTGGTGCCTTGTCCACAAAACTGTTATCAATGGCAGTTTATTTGCAAATTAGTGGTGGCTTGTCCACAATTGGTTTTTGGCCATATGTAAATCTTTCAATTGGCCACTGACAGAAGTTTAACGTTATGTTCTCAATGATTTCGTACATGTCCTTGTACGTTCTATTCATAAGGGCTCCTCTTGTTGCTCCGTCTAGTCCTTATCTTGCATTCGTACCCAACCCATTATAAAAAAACTTACAGTTGCATCCACTCGGAGAATCCATGGTGCAGGCACTTTTGAATCAACATTTTACAGTGCTCCAAGGCCATGTGGACATTTATAATAGGGACACACAACCGTGTTCCAGCTCATGTCCGTGCCCGTGTAACTCTGACTTGGGTCACACGGCCAAGCCAAACACCCGTGTGCTAGGCTATGTAGATCTCGAAATGCAACCTTTAAAAACCTATAGGGGTCACACAGCCATGTCGCATGGCTGTGTTGTAACAGCCCATTTTTAGTGAAATTGGAACAGTGGTTTCGAGACCACAAATTTGAAGTCAAAAAGTTTATTTTATTCTTATTTTATGGTCAGCATGATAGTATTACCGTATAAAAATTTTGTTAAGAAATTTTACCGTTTACATGCTTAATTTGATAAAAAGGACTAAATCGCATAAAGTGCAAAAGTTGCGTACTAGTAGCTAAAAGTACTAAATAGCTATAGAACTTTAAAGTGGAAGTCCTTATATGGTAATTAGACCATCAATGAGATAGTGGAATATGATGACTTGGCAATTTTGAAATTTAGATTAACTTTAAAGGTTATAATTGTAAATAGGTAATAAAATGATAAAATAAATAAAACAAATTAAGTATCATCTTCCATTATCATTTTAGCAACCAAAATTAATAAATAAAGGCAGCCATGGGAGCTTAAAGTTTTGGCAACCCTAATTCCTTTGATTAGGTATGCTCTTTTGTCTTGTTTTTTATGATTTCTATATTTTTGGGATCGTTGTGCTTAATCTAGCTACCCTGGGGACTAATTTGTGAAATTGTTAAACTATTAGGGTTTTACCATTGATGAATATATATGAATCTTGAAGTTTGATCATAGAAAATGAATGGTTGTTGTTAGATAAACAACTTTTGTAAAGGGATTTTTGGTGAAAATGTCAATTCGGGGTTAAATTAAAAAATGTGAAATTCATGGTAAAATTGGAGAATTTGTGAAATATGTCGGCTTTTATAAGCATCTATAAAAACCAGCTAGGCTTGGGTAGGGGTAAAATTTCAGGAATTTCATTTTTCAAGTCTAGGGACTAAATTGTAAAGAAATTAAAAGCACAGGGGAAAAATAGTAATTTTTCCAAAAATATGTTTTGGATTAAATAGAATAAATTACATGTAAAATTGCGTTAAATTTATATGTATAGATCCAATTAGACGTCGTACGGAGTTAGATCGGGGTAAAGAGAAAGTCTTAGATTAATCCCCTTCGTATCTACGTTTCCTTGTCGAGGTAAGTTCGTGTAATTAAATTGTGTATTTATATGTTTTAATTGAACTATATATATGTGTGTTTGTATAATTGTCATGTATAAATACCGATTGCATATTTGACTACGTACGGTGATTATTGAGTCCCATTTGAACCATAGGAATTCGTAGGATACAAATGACATGTCATTAAGGTTACATGATTTGGGTGCTAGTTCTAAACATTCTACTAATGGCTGAGGTCTAGAATGTGTTGCGGATACTCCACAGCTCGTCTGAGTAGCATCGTGTAGCTAATTACCGCCTCATAGCTCATATGAGCTTGCTGATTCACAACTTGTATGAGCTTACCGATTTATAGCTCGTGAGAGCATACCGATTTACAGCTCGTAAGAGCATACCAATTTACAGCTCGTGAGAGCATACCGATTTACATCTCGTGAGAGCATACCAATTTACAGCTTGATAGAGCATACAGGTTTACATCTTGTATGAGCATACATGTACAGGATTTGATAGATTACAGTTTAGCACACTAGTATCCAAAAATATTGTAAATGGTTCAATGGGAAATGTTTTCTTACGAGATGATATGAGTTCGATACGAACTATTACAAGTATTTACATGAAATCCATAGAAATGATTCTACATGATATATAGATACATGATATGAATGTTATATGTATATGGAAACTAGATTAATTGTTGAGCTCATCCATGATTATTGATTCATATATGAATTTACATGACTAATATGGTGGGTGTATATGTGGTTAGGCTTTTGGCCAAGTTGTGTTGGGATATGCTTTGTTACTTACCTATTATTTGATCAAATGGTAAGTTAAATTCTATGTTATTCAAACTTACTAAGCTTAAATGTTTACTCTGTGTTATTTTCTGTGTTTTTAGTGAATCGGAAGCTTGTTCAAGTTGGAAGCTTGTCGAAGCTATATCACACTATCCATCGGCTCTTTTGGTACTTTCAGTTGGTTTAATTTTGGTTATAATGGCATGTATAGGTTATTTTGGTTAATGTTAGCTTCTATGTGTTTTGGTTGTTGGAAATGACCATTTCATTGGTTTGCGTTTTGGCCTTGTGTTGGTGAAGTGGTATATCTTGATGTGTATATAAGTAGCCTTGTAATGGTTGATATGTGACTTGATATGGTTGAATGATGGAAGATAGAAAGGTAGTTAAATGTGAATATTAAATATGTCATATAATTTGTTGTGAATTGGTGCTTTGTTGTGGAAGGCATATATGTATATTGATGCTAGTGATTAAGTGATTAATTGGTACCATTTGGTGTGTTTTGGTAAGTGAGTTACATGGTAAGTTTTGATGCAAATGATACGCCCCCGGTTCCGTTGATTAGTCCGAGTCGTATAGTTGCACGATCGTTAAAATAACGAAGAATCCTTGAGTTGAAATGGAATCGGATATTAGGCTAAATGGAATTTTAGGGTAACAAGGATAGGATTAAAGAAGAAGGCTAAGTCAATTTAGATGGTTCGGTGAAGAAAGAGATTGGAAGCTTGGTGATTAGGTTTAAAAGCAAGAACTTAAGAACAAGATTGAACCAACGCTTTGGTTAAAGGTTGACCCGAAATCTTATAGGTTCTTAAAGCATTTTCATACGAATTGGGAAACCTTGACCCACTATCTAAAGTAGATAGGAACCTTGGTATAATTTTGGGTGAACGCCATACGAATTCATGATAAGTTCAGTCGAACAAAAATGAGTTGACGCCACTAACTAGTTAGATAAGTCAACAGAGTCTTTGGACAAAATTTAAGAGAAGAATTCTCTCAACAATTTGACCGTAATTCATTAAGATTTCAAAAGTCCTTTAGGGAGTGATTTCAGCTTGAATTTATAGGCTTTACATGGTAACCGAATAGGAATTCTTAGGGGCTAAGAAAATAGCTTGAAAATTCCAAAATTTTGGAGGAAGGTTCCTTTAAGCTTCCCATGCATGGAGAACATCAATAACTCTTCTAGAAGGCTTAATTTAGCTGGAAAAATTGAATGGCCTGGTTGGAGTTTGAGACGCAATCAATATGGGAAGCAACCAACTTAATTGTGCTTTAAAATAACCTGCATGTTCAGCTGAATATACATGGTATTTGATGAGTTGTTTTGGGCACTCCACAAGTCAAATGCTATAAATAAACTGACTTGAACAGCCATGAAGGTGTGAACAATCGGTCTTGAAGAGTCCCTAAGGTGTGAACACTCTGAACCGAATAGCCTCAGCATGTGAAAGGAATTTAACTAGCTGAAGGGTCAGCTTGGGAGTAGGAATCAGTAGGTCACTTAGCCGAATAGTCATCTTGAGAAGTTGGAAAACTTTAGCTGAATGGTCACTTTGGAGACATTAAAAATCAGCAGCTAAATTAATTCCTTCATTAAACTTATGCCGTCCAAAGAAATGAACCTGCAGCAAGAGAAATCAACTCATTAATTCATGTTTTAAGACAAATAAATAGGTCAAAAAGGACACAATAAATTCGGCAACCACCTTAGGACGTTATTAAAACATGTTTTAGCTAGGACACTTAATTACTTAGCTTAAATGCGGCTGGACTTGGACCACATTAAGACATGCATTAAACTTAGACAAATTAAGAACATGCATTTAAAAAAAATAAAACACATTTATCACAAAATTTAATATTTCCAAATTTTAATAAATTAATTAATTTTAAACTAATTAACTAATTCAACTAACAACAACTTATTTATTTATTCCAGCAAATTTAACGAAAGCTAAAAGGTGAGCCCCTCGAGCTAAATTTGAGTTGTTTGAGCTTGAAGGAGGTTGCATGGTTTGCTCGGTTCGATTTTCTTAAGCTGTCCAGTCACGACATTGCGCCAAATTCCATCTATGAATGCTGAAACTCCTTCCTTGAATCTTTTTGCTAAAGCACGAGTTATAGGACCCGTTGGAAATTCCAAGGGTTCGTCGACAGCCTTAGTTGGTTCCCTAGCCACGGTCGTATCATCCCCTCCCCCTTCGAAACAACTTTTCCTCAAGTCGTCACCTACATCGTAAGGAGATGGGTCAGAAACATTGAAACTAGCACTCACACTATATTCACTAAGAAGGTCGAGTTTATAAGAATTATCATTGATCCTTTCCAAAACATGAAAAGGACAATCACCCTTCGGCAATAGTTTGGATCTTCGTTGGGTTGGGAACCGTTCTTTCCTCATTTGTACCCATACCCAATCTCTGGGCTCGAATATGATACGCTTTCGACCTTTATTGGCTTTTTGCGCATATTGCTTAGTCCTTTCCTCAATGTTCTTCCGCACATTTTGATGTAAGTTCTTCACAAACTCAGCCTTCCGTTTTACGTCTGCATTCACAAATTGTTCGTTAGGCAAGGGAATTAAATCTAAAGGTGTCAAAGGGTTAAATCCGTAAATAATTTCAAAAGGAGAATGTTGAGTTGCCAAATGAATAGAACGGTTGTAGGCAAACTCTATGTGCGGTAAGCATTCCTCCCATGAGTTGAGGTTCTTCCGAACAATGGCTCATAATAGCGTCGACAAGACTCGATTCACCACTTCCGTTTGCCCGTCCGTTTGAGGATGGCAAGTGGTCGAGAATAGGAGCCTTGTGCCTATCTTTCTCCAGAGTGTTCTCCAGAAATGGCTCAAGAATTTTGCATCTCGATCGGAAATGATAGTCCTCGGCACTCCATGCAAGCGCACCACGTCCCTGAAAAATAAATTACCAACATACGAGGCATCATCAGTTTTATTGCAAGCAGTAAAGTGTGGCATTTTGGAAAACCGATCTACAAACACAAATATGGAATCTTTGCCATTTTTAGTTCTTGGAAGACCTAGAACGAAGTCCATTGATATGTCGATCCATGGCCCTTTGGGAATAGGCAATGGAGTGTACAAACCATGTGGTTTAACCTTCGACTTGGCCCTTTTGCAAGTGATACATTGATCACAGACTCGCTCCACATCTCTTTTCATTTTTGGCCAATAGAAGTGCTCGCATAAAGTGGCCAACGTCTTTGCCACTCTGAAATGGCCCATGAGGCCTCCACTATGCGCCTCATTCACCAAAACATTCCGTATAGAGCCTTGAGGAATACAGAGTTTTCCTTCTCGAAAAAGATAATCATTTTGACGATAAAATTTCTCACAGGATCCAATTTCACAAACTTTGTACATTTCAGCAAAGTTAGGGTCATTTACATATAATTCTTTCAAATATGAAAATCCCAACAATTTTGATTCAAGTGAATTAAAAAGGGCATACCTTCTTGGCAACGCGTCCGCTACGACATTTTCCTTACCTTTCTTGTATTTGATGACGTACGGAAAGGATTCCAGAAATTCCATCCACTTGGCATGTCGTTTGTTTAACTTGTGTTGTCCCTTGAGATGTTTCAACGCTTCGTGGTCTATATGGATAACAAATTCTTTGGGCCACAGATAATGTTGCCACATTTCCAAGGCTCGAATCAAGGCATACATCTCCTTGTCATAAGTAGGATAGTTAAGTGTCGCCCCATTCAACTTTTCACTAAAGTAGGCTATCAGTCATCCGTCTTGCATTAACACGGCTCCAATGCCTAAGCCCGAGGCATCGCACTCGATTTCAAAAGTCTTGCTGAAATCTAGCAAAACAAGCAAAAACAAGCAAAGGGGCATTAGTTAGAAGGTCTTTAATTGAATTAAAGGCACGCTCTTGTTCATCACTCCAAAAGAAAGCAGAGTTTTTCTTAATGACACTAGTTAATGGAGCAGCGACGATGCTAAAACTTGGAACAAAGCACCTATAGAAGCTCACCAAACCATGTAAGCTCCGAACTTGACTAATGCTTGTAGGTCTTGGCCACTCTCGTATCGCCTTAACCTTCTCCTGGTCAAATTCAAGTCCCTTTGAGCTGACAACAAAACCAAGAAAGACAACTTGATCAAAATAGAAGGTACACTTTTTAAGGTTGGCATACAACATTTCCTTTCGTAACACTTCCAACACAGCTCGCAAATGTGCCACATGATCTTCTAACAACCTGCTATAGATAAGAATGCCGTCAAAATATACAACACAAAATTTTCCAATAAAAGCATGCAAAACATAATTCATTAAATGCATAAATGTGTTGGGTGCGTTAGTTAAACCGAATGGCATAACCAGCCACTCGTACAACCCATGCTTGGTCTTAAAAGTTGTTTTCCACTCATCTCCTTCTCGCATCCGAATCTGATGATACCAACTCTTAAGATCAATTTTGGAGAAGAGTTGTGCCCCGCTTAGTTTATCTGACATGTCGTCAAGGTGCGGGATGGGATGCCTATACTTGATTGTAATTTTATTGACCGCTCGACAATCCACGCACATACGTCAAGTACCATCTTTCTTGGGTACCAAAAGTACGGGCACAGCGCACAGACTTAGACTTTCCCATATATAGCCCTTTTCCATCAGTTCAGCCACTTGTCGTTGCAACTCTTTGGTCTCTTCGAGGTTGCTACGATATGCTGGATGGTTCGGAATTGTGGCTCCAGGAATGAAATTGATTTGGTGATCAATCCCTCGCAGGGGCGGTAGGCCACTAGGAATGTCCTCCGGGAACACGTCTTCAAAATCCTGCAACAAAGTAACAATCGAAGATGGAAGTGAAAGGTCCAATTCGTTAGTATTAAGGAATCTTTCTTTATACATGAGAACAATCATCGGTTGCCAAAGAAGCAACGTTTTCCTAATCTTTCGCTCTTTAGCATAAACACTCAATTTTTCAATCCCTCGCTGTTCTTCTTGTCTATTGCTCACTTTTACCTCATTCTCCTTACTCTTATCTCTCGATTTTACCTCACTTTTTCTTTTTTGTTTTTTCACTCTTTTTTTATTTTTCTATCTTTTCTTTTTGTTCTTTTGCTCTTATTTGCTGAACAGAAATTTTCAATTGTACTTGGTCCTCGTACACTTGTTTGGGAGTCATGGGAGCCAACGTCACACTCTTGCCATGGTATTCGAAAGTGTAATGATTCGTGTATCCGTTGTGAATGGCTCGTTGGTCAAATTGCCATGACCTTCCCAATAGTAGATGACCCACATGCATCGGGACCACATCACATACAACTTCGTCACTATATTTGCCGATAGAAAAAGGTATGACGGCTTGTTTGGTGACCTTTAATTCGCCTCTGTCGTTGAGCCATTATAGCTTGTAAGGTTGAGGGTGTTTTGTCGTCAACAATCTAAGCTTTTCTACGAGCATGCTACTAGCGACGTTTGTGCAGCTACGCTCGTCAATAATCATACTACAAACTTTGCCCCGAATATGGCACCCCAAATGGAAAATGTTCTCGCGTTGTTGTTCATCTTCGGTGCTTTGAATACTCAAACTTCGTTTTGCAACGAATAATTCACCTTCAACGGAAAATTCAAGTTCTTCTTCCTTCCCTTCATCGGTGGGAGAGTCAGACTCATTCTCTTCCTCATCTTCAGATTCAATTTCACCATTGGGCTTCATAGTCATCACCCGTCAGTTTAGGCATTGACTTGCTATATGGCCTCACCCGAGACACTTGAAACACTTAATGTCTCGAGTGGAATTGCGCCCGGCTTCATTGTTACTTTTGCTCGTTTCCCCACTCGGTTTATTGGCCTTTGGATTTGCAACAGAATCTCGCACCTGAATGGAAGTCTTCTTTTTACCGATTCCTTAGCTCCATTTTGAAGTAGGAATGGAGTTTGGATAGGCTCCACGAACAGGGACTTTTCTTTTGAGCTATTTTTCGACCTTAACGGCCATATGCACCATTTTTCGATCTCAACATAGTGTTGAAGTTCAACTATGTTGGCAATATCTTTATTCAATCCAGCCAAGAACCTCGCCATAGTGGCCTCCCGGTCCTCGTCGATGTTGGCTCGAATCATGGCCACCTCCATTTCTTTGAAATAATCGTCTACACTACGATTGCCTTGCGTAAGATGTTGTAACTTTTGGTACAACTCTCGATGATAATATGCCGGAATAAATCTTTTGCGCATCAAAGCTTTCATTTCAGCCCATGTATTGATTGGCCGCTCCCCGTTCCTAATCCGGCTAGTGGTTAATTGATCCCACTAGATCATTGCGTAGTCGGAGAATTCAATGGTCATCAATTTCACCTTTTTGCTTTCCGAGTAGTTATGACACTCGAAAACTAACTTGATCTTCTTTCCCACTTTAAGTACGCCTCCGGGTCAGATTTGCCTTGGAATGAGGGAATTGACAATTTGATGTTTTTCAAATCATCATCTACTCGGCCTCGATCTCGTTGAGGACGATTTCGCTGGCCTCTCCATCGTCCACTTATATTGGATCCACGTTCACTCTCGGCATCACTTGTCTCGGTCCAATCTTCTTCAAGTGCTCGTTGCCTTTTGCGTCGTCTTGCTGGACTTTGAGGCATTCGTTCACGTTGAGCATGTCCCTTGACTTGGTCAAGCCTTTCTTGGATTGGCTCAAGTTTGCGATCGAACAAACGTTCCATTTCTCGCAACAATGCTTGAATTTTAAGGTCCGGTACATTTCGAACAGGTTGCCTCTCGGCTCTTTCCCCCATGTTGTGCTCCGGGCTTCGTGACATGACTAAATGTATTCCTCACCACAAATCTTCTCGGTCACTCCAAAAGGAAGAGTAGATTTCTCTCATGCTTGTGTTTACACTCTATTTGGCTTTTACCTCCCCTCTATTGTGCTCACACACTCACACCTTTTTCCACTCGTTTCTTCTCTCGTGATTTTGTATAAGACTCTGTAAGACTAGATCTTCTAGTTTAGGGGTCGGTTTCAAGAGGTTTGCAAAGGGTAACTATATAAGGGTTGTGGGTGGGCTGAAATAACAATATTTGGTTATCAAATGTGGCGTGAAAGTGGATGGTAATGGAAATAAGAAGTCGATGATCGGGAATGTCCAAAAAGATGAATAATCACTTCCGACACTTATTCTTTTCGAATTTTTTTAATAACTTTCAATACAATATGCTAATTTACAAATAAAAATAAATAAATACAACCTTTTTTTTATGATTTTTTTACAACTCTACTTACACCGGTTCTTCTCGAACGTTCGTTCTTCTTGTTTTAAATAGCTCTAATACCAGATGATACGCCCCCGGTTTCGTTGATTAGTTCGAGTCGTATAGTTGCCCGATAGTTAAAACAAAGAAGAATTGTTGAGTTGAAATGGAATCGGATATTAGGCTAAATGGAGTTTTAAGGTAACAAAGATAGGCTTAAAGAAGAAGGCTAAGTCAATTTAGATGGTTCGGTGAAGAAAAAAATTGAAAGCTTGGTGATTAGGTTTAAAAACAAGAACTTAAGAACAAGAGTGAACCAACGCTTTGATTAAAGGTTGACCCGAAATCTTATAGGTTCTTAAAGTATTTTCATACGAACTGGGAAACCTTGACCCACTATCTAATGTAGATAGGAACCTTGGTATAATTTTGGGTGAACGCCACACGAATTCGTGATAAGTTCAGTCGAACAAAAATGGGTTGACGCCACTAACTAGTTAGATAAGTCAACAGAGTCTTTGGACGAAATTTAAGAGAAGAATTCTCTCAACAATCTGACAGCAATTCATTAAGGTTTCAAAAGTCCTTTAGGGAGTGATTTCAGCCTGAATTTATAGGCTTTACATGGTAACCGAATAGGCATTCTTAGGGGCTAAGAAAAGAGGTTGAAAATTCCAGAGTTTTGGAGGAAGGTTCCTTGAAGCTTCCCATTCATGGAGAACATCAATAACTCTTCTAAAAGGCTTAATTTAGCTAGAAAAATTGAATGGCCTAGTTGGAGTTTGAGACGCAATCAATATGGGCAAGAACCAGCTTAATTGTGCTTTAAAATGAGCTGCATGTTCAGCCGAATATACATGGGATTTGATGAGTTGTTTTTGGGCACTCCACAAGTCAAATGCTATAAATAAACTGACTTGAACAGCCATGAAGGTGTGAACAATCGGTCTTGAAGTGTCCCTAAGGTGTGAACACTCTAAACCGAATAGCCTCAGCATGTGAAAGGAATTTAACTAGCTGAAGGGTCATCTTGGGAGTAGGAATCAGCAGCTCACTTAGCTGAATAGTCATCTTGAGAAGTTGGAAAACTTTAGCTGAGTGGTCACTTTGGAGACATCAAATATCAGCAGCTAAATTAATTCCTTCATTAAACTTATGCCGTCCAAAGAAATGAACCTGCAGCAAGAGAAATCAACTCATTAATTCATGTTTTAAGACAAATAAAATAGGTCAAAAAGGACACAATAAATTCAGCAGCCACCTTAGGACATAATTAAAACATGTTTGAGCTAGGACAACTTAATTACTTAGCTTAAATGTGGCTAGACGACAACATTAAGACATGCATTAAACTTAGACAAATTAATAACATGCATTTAAAAAAAATAAAACACATTTCTCACAAAATTTTAATAAATTAATTAATTTTAAACTAATTAACTAATTCAACTAACAACAACTTATTTATTTATTCCAGCAAATTTAACGAAAGCTAAAAGGTGAGCTCCTCGAGCTAAATTTGAGCTGTTTGAGCTTGAAGGAGGATGCATGGTTTGCTCGGTTCGATGTTCTCAAGTTGTCCAGCCATGACATTGAGCCAAATTTCATCTATGAATGCCGAAACTCCTTCCTTGAATCTTTTGGCTCGAGCACGAGTTGTAGGACCTGTTGGAAATTCCAAGGGTTCGTCGGCAGCCTTAGTTGGTTCCCTAGCCACGGCCGTATCAGCAAATATACACATATTTTAGTTGATCATTTGATTATATTAAACACATGGTTAGACATGTTTATAAATTGTCATTTGAGGTGCCTAAGGGCATATTGGTTGTATGTGAATATACGATATGTTTAAGGTTTGATTATGCTTGTTTTATGTGCCTTATTATGGCTTGTTGTGCACAATGTTTGGTGTAGGTGCATGCCTATTTGGTTGAGAAAAATGACTTGTAAAATGACCTATTTTCATCCATATGAGCAGAGACATAGGTGTGCGTCTTAGTCGTGTGTGACAAATGGCCAAGTGACACGGTTGTGTGTCCCCTATAGCTTTCAAAGGGTTGCAAGTCAGGCTATTACACGGCCTACCACACGGCCTGGCACACGGGTGTGTGAGGTTACTTCGAAGGGTACACGGCCTAACACACGGGCATGTAGCTTGGCTCTGTGGCCCAAGTCAGTGAGTTACATGGGCATGGAAACGGGCTGGGACACGAGCGTGTCTCTTGGCCGTGTGACCCCTGCAGTGTTGTAAATTTTCAATGCTTTCTAAAAAATTCTCTCCTGACTTGTTTCTAATGCGTATTTAGGGCATCGAGGGCTCGTATAACGGACAATATATATGATTTTGATTGGTTTTGATATGAATATTGATATGATATGAAATGGTTGAAATTTCTGTTTGTTTGTTTGTAAACTCTGGTAATGCTCCGTAACCTTGTTCTGGTGATGAATTCAGGTTAGAGGTGTTACATTTATTGTTGTCACAAACGGCTGAGACACACGCCTGTGTCTCTGGCCATGTGGACAAGAAATAGACCATTTTCAAGCCATTTCTTTCACACAATTCAAGCACAGCTTAAAAGCCATTTGCACCTATATTCAAGCATTCAAAATGTACCTAATACATGCATAATAAAGCTAGATCAATATAGTATTTATCCATACAACTAATATGCCCAAAAGGCACCTCAATCACAACAACCAAATGTGTTTAAACATTTGCATAATCTAGCCATGAACCAACCATACTAACTAACCATGTTAAACATTTGCATAATCACAACTACCTATTTTCATGTTAAGCCATAGCACAATTAACCATGTGCCAAGCACATCTAAATATACTAATTTTTGTCAATCAAAACATATCATCACTTAACCATTTCAACGTCAACCATTTAAGCACCAACATACTAGCATGTCATCAACCATGAAACCATATATATACATGCCAACATGACAAGTAGTTCATCAACCAAAATACCATATTTACAAGCCAAACTTAATGGCTGTTTCAACAAGCACAAAACACCTATACATTAAACAGTCCTAAACATGTGCATATTTAACCATTTATCCATTAACTTGTTTCTATATCAAAACTTATCAAAATGACCTTACCATTTGGACCACTTCTCACATTATTCAAAACCATTTAAATGTTACCAATCTAGCCATTTCCAAATGGTTCCGACAATCTACATATATACATACCAAATTTATGTCCAAATGGTCGTAATTCGATCAAACATACTTGATTAAATTTTCATGTCAAAACATGCCTTAAATGATCACTTTGCAAACATGCCAACTCTTACCACTTTGTCCATAAAACCATGCATCAATTTGATCTTTTAAACACCAACCATTAAGTATGAAAGTGCGAAAAGTACACCAATCATCAAGGCATGAAAATAACATAAGTTTCACAAATTGAAAACAACATTTCATGCCAATATCATTAACTAAACAGTAGCCATAAGCCCACCTATACATGTCATTATAACCACAACCAAAGCATTAAAATCTACAGATAAAATCGATGGATAGTGTGATGGATCTCTAACTAGCTTTCAACCCGATCGAGCTTCTGATGATCTAAAAAGTAAGAGAAAGATAATCACATAAGCAATGAATGCTTAGTAAGCTCGTATAAACCATAAGCATAATATTACATTTCAATAATGAACATTATAGGTTAAATATAAACCTATACCAATGCCTCAAGATTTATCAACCATAAAAATCAACTCATAAATAAGTAAGTTCATTAATTTCAGATATATATTTACTATTCATAACATAATAGGATTTCATGATACATAATATAATCATCGACCATTATATAAGATTTTATATGTTTCTATTTACTTAGTTTCCATTCCGTCCCCAATACTTATGATAAGTGTAAACAACATTATTAATTCCCAACTCAATGTATTTAACCATGATATAGGTAGATTCATCCATAGTATAAGTAGTTTTCTCACATATAAATACATATCACATTAATCCTTTTATAACATCATAATACATCTTAATTACGTACTTATCATTTCATTCCCTTTTATTATCCGTTTTAAATACATAGCACAAGCATAATCATAAACATCAATCATATCCACAAGCTTGGCATAAGCCTAAGCACATCAACAACACATGTTAGTTCATTTAAACATGATTTATATGAATTTGACATGGATAACCATTATACTTGAGCATGATTCAATTGGATTTATCATCCATCTCAACATAACATATTTTTCCATGTAGCTCACCCTTTCAAAGTCTTTCATACATATATTTCTTCGTTCTATAGAATACTTACCATATTGTTGTAAATTCATGCCCCTTGAACCAATTAGAATATAGTTGGATACGCGGGATAGCTCACATAAAGTGTGCTAAACATATAGTCGTAGCTCACACGAGCTGTGAAATGGGCCTGCTCACACGAGTTGTTAGTCAAAACGTAGCTACATGGTGCTGCTCCACAAGCTGTCGTAGTCTTTTAACAATTCTATCCAATGCTTCTGTCTCAAGTTCAACTCCTTCTGGGTAAGGAGATACTTAAGACTCTTATGATCTGTGTAGATGATACAATTCTCCCCATAAATGTAGTGCATCTAGATCTTAAGAGCGAAAACCATCGCGGCCAAATCAAGGTCATGCTTAGGGTAGTTACACTCAAGCAGTTTGAGATGCCTTGAAGCATAAGCCACTACCTTCCTGTCTTGCATCATCAGTACACAACCAAGACCCGTATGAGAAGCGTCATTATAAACTGTATAATCCTTACCAGAATTGGATTGGATTAATATAAGAGCCTGAGTTAACACTACCTTGAGCTTCTCAAAACTAGCTTGTTACTCCTTAGTCCATTTAAATGGAGCACTCTTTCTTAACAACTTCATCAACGGGGCAGCAATCAAGGAAAATCCCTCAAGAAACCTCCAATAATACACAATAATTTTGAGAAAAATCCGAATTTCACTAACATTATTATGTTGCTTCCAATCTAGAATAGCCACAACCATCTTAGGATCAACTCAGATACCCTCAGCAGGTACCACATGTCCCAAAAACATCACTTCACGGAGCCAAAACTCAAAGTTACTAAGTTTTGCATACAAATTTTTCTCACGTAAGGTTTAAAGGACTAACCTTAAGTGCACCTCATGCTACAACACAGACTTGGACTAGATTAGAATGTCATCAATGAATACCACAATGAACTAATCAAGATAAGGCTGGAAGACTCTATTCATGAGGTCCATGAATACAGATGGAGCATTTGTGAGTCTCAAGGTCATCACTAAGAATTCATAGTTCCAATACCAAGTCCTGAAGGTCGTTTCTGGAATATCCACTTCTTTTACTTCTCATTGATAATAACCTGACCATAGATCAATCCTCGAGAAGAGAGTGGCACCCTTGAATTGATCAAAAAGGTCATCAATCCTTGGTAAAAGGTAGTTACTATTCATAGTAAGTTTGTTCAACTGACGATAATAAATGCAAACCCTCATTGATCTATCTTTTTTCTTCACAAATAATATTAGAGCTCCTTACGGTGATACACTTGGCCTTATGAAGTCACGATCTAGCAATTTTTGCAACTACACTTTGAGGTCTTTAAGCTTATTAGGTGCCATGCGATAGGGTGCAATGGACATTAGTTCTGTCCCAAGTAGCAACTTAATTTCAAATTCAACCTCACGCTTCAGAGGTAAATCGGTAACTCTTTTGGAAAGACGTCAAAAAGCTTTTTCACCACACAGGTGTTCTCCAACATTGCACCATCCACATTCATATCAAAGACGTACACTAAATAGGCCTCACATCTTTTACGAATCAGATAAGTAAAGAAAATAAGAAATAAAAAAAAGAAAGGAAATAGGAAGGAGTAAGAGCGAAGAAAAGTGATTGAGAGATGGAAGGAGACATCAAAAATTCAAAATAACTCCTCATGGTTTTTATACTCTTTCACATAATATATATTTTAGCCTGGAAAAACTTTCTTTGATTGACCTTTAACCACGTTACAACCCTTAAAAGACCATTTTTATTGAATATGTTAGTTAAAATCAGAAACTTAATCCTTCGAAAATTGTGACGTCTTCAAGAGCATAAAAGAGAGAGATGAACTCTAGGGTGAAAACTCAGAATTGAGTAGTCTAGAGAGATTTCTAAAAAAACAAAAAGAAAAAAAGATATGAGATGCCCTAGAGTATAATGAAGATTTTTAGAAGAAATTGATTTTTCGGTACGAGCCCTAAAGCCATCTATTTGAGCCTATTTTAGCCCTTTATTTGGCACCCAAACTCGAGCCAACAGTATAACCTTGGAACAAGTCCATCTCTAATTGCTCATGGTCGGTTTAAATTAAGGAATTAATCTACTTGAAAAATGTAAGAGTCTATAGAAAGAATATTTTGTTTAAATCAAGAAAAAAAACCAAAAAATAAAGAGAGAGCAAGAGAAAGGAACTATATTGAACAATATCTACTTTAAGACACAATTTTACAGAAGATCATGGTACATGGTTCACAGTAAGAACAATCCAAAGTCAGGAAAATGAAATTTGGCTTTGCGAGAATTAACAAGTTGACTTTCGATGAAAGAAATTTATGTTTCAAGGGTGGATTAATTGAAATCTGTTGTACCAAGTTTGTTAAGTGAATTATCATTTCAGAATTTAATTTACGAGTCATAAAATCATTTTGAAATTTGTTAAGGTGATATCCCATGGAATTTGATTTTCATGATCTATTGTGTGTGGATAGGGATTTGATCTTTTTCAACCTAAAAACAGGATTCCCAAAATGATTACCTTTTAAGAAGAATTCAAGAAAGGAAAAAAAGGAAAGCAATCATTGCATTTAGAGGCTTAGGTGTGGAGGTCCATTAACTTTTTATTGCATTTAAAGGCCCATGTGTGGAGGTCTATTCACTTTTCATTGCATTTAGAGTCCCAGGTGTGGAGGTCCATTCATTTTTCATTGCATTTAGAAACCTAAGTGTGGAGGTCCATTAACTTTTCATTGCATTTAGAGGCCCAAGTGTGGAGGTCCATTTACTTTTCATTGCATTTAGAGACCCAGGTCTGAAGGTCCATTTACTTTTCATTGCATTTAGAGGCCTAGGTGTGGAGGTCCATTTATTTTTCATTACATTTAAAGGCACGGGTGTGGAGGTCCATTTACTTTTCATTGTATTGTATATAATGGCACAAGTATCAGGTCTATTTACATTTCTTCTACATTCTCATATTGAAGACTTGGTTGTGAGGTCTATCTTGTTTCACTCTTCATGTTTTGATGGTTTGGTATCTACTTTTCTAGTTTTGGATAACGTAATATGTTTTGACCTGTTTCAATTTTGGTAAATTTAAAAATATGTTATTCCTTTTACTGTGATGTTGAGTGGGACTTGATAGTGGTTAGGTGTCTACATCTTTGTACGTTCCTTGTTATGCAAGCCACGCACAAAGAGGGGCAATTGTAGACACCCATTTTATTCGAGCCCAATTGAAGGCCCATTTAAAATTTTGTTCTCTCTTGGGCCATTCGAAGCCCACTTGGTTTTGGTCAATTTGAGACCTTTATTTTTCTTTCTTCTTCCTTCCTTTTTGGGCCTGTCAAGGCCGCAAATTATTATTATTATCATCACTAATACTATTATTATTATGAAATATTATTATTATTATTATCAATTTTTACAAATAAATAAGATTAAAAAATAATATATATACATGAAATGAACGGAAAGGAAAAATGAGGCTTTTCATATTTTTGTTCTTAAAAAAAGGTAAAAAGAAATAACAACCACAAGCATTCTATTTCTTTTCTTTTCTTTTCTTTTCTTTTCTTCTATCTTTTTTGGCTAGTTTGAAGGTTACACAACCTGAGACACGGGTGTGTGCCTCAGCCGTGTGAGGCACACGGCCTAGCCACATGGTTGTGTGACCCCTATAGTCAAATTTTGTGAATTTTCTTTAAACCTTCCAAATGTTTCCGATTTAGTCCTGAATTGTTTCTAAGGTATTTCTAGGGCCTCAAGGGATCGATTTAGGGACGATGTGTATGTGGATGATTATTTTATAACCTGTTTATGATAATGTAAGAAATGTATGTTTAAATCTTTCGTTTGTTCGGTAATGCTTTGCAACCCTAATTCGACGACGAATACGGGTTAGGGTATTACATTTAATGGTATTAGAGCTATGGTTTAGTTGGCTCTTAGATTTAACGTAGCGTGTATGGAGTCTAGAAATACATGCCATTATATAACCTGCGATGGTGAGATAATTCCTGACTCAAATTGAACTATGTTTTCATATAGATAAGATGTCATCCAACCGAGCTGATTCCGAAAAAGTAGAAAGTAACATGCAAGCCTCTATTCACAAAGTAGCTTCTAGCGGTAGGAGGTCCGTATCTGAGGATCAGGGAGGAGAGGCTAAAGAAGCCTTCCTTCAGATGATGTCTGAGTGGTTTTCAGAGTTCATGCGAACGAACCCAATGGCTTAACAGACTCCACCTACACCTGTACCCCAACCGGTCCCTGTAGCTCCTCAAGGTTTGGAACCAGTACAAGTTAGCAAGCCTCTAATTGATAAAGTCCAAAAGTATGGGGCTAAAGAGTTCCGAGGTACTGTTGAAGATGATCTAGAGAAGGCGAAGTTATGGTTAGAAACACGGTGAGAGTTTTTGATGAATTATTGTGTACTCTTGTGGAATGCTTGAAATGTGATGTTTCTTTGTTGAAAGACTCGACTTATTAGTGGTGGAACACCTTGGTTGCAATTGTATCAAGAGATCGAGTAAATTGGGAATTCTTTTAGACAGAGTTCAGAAAGAAATATGTGAGTCAGAGAAAATTTGTGAGACTCAGTATGTATGCCTGGGAATGTATACCGACATAGGTTGCTATGTGTACAAGATTTGAGGATGACCTAACTGAAGATATCAAACTGTTAGTCGGGATTCTTGAGTTAAAAGAATTCGTGGTTTTAGTTGACAGAGCACATAAGGCCAAGGAACTTAGCAAAGCATAAAGAAAAGTCGATTCTGAGGCTCGTGATTCAGGAAAGCGACCTATGGGTAAACAGACTCATCACCATTGAAGAATTCGAAAGAATTTCATAGTCATTCATCAGCTTCGGTGGGATATTCTGGAAGAGATAGAGGATAACAACATTCGAGCTCGAAACCTCAAGCTATATCTGTAGCAAACGTGGGCAGTGTCAAAAATAATAAGCCTAAGTGCCAGCAATGTAATAGACGGCATTTTGGTGAGTGCAGACTGAAAGACGAGCCGTGTTCTAAATGTAGTTCCTACGAGTATTATCTCAGAGATTGCCTTGAAAGGTCTGATAAAGAGAAGGCTCAGACTGCTCAACTGAGTAATAAAGCTGCGAGAGGTAAACCATGCCAGAACACTGGAAATATAGGTAACAGTCGTAGTGGGACAAAAGATTCTGCTATGAGAACTGAGGCACGAGCACCAGCAAGAGCTTACGCGATTTGTGCTCAAGAGGAAGCTTCAAAATCTGATACGAGTTACAAAGGCCCAACCCAAGCTCAAGAACGCGATGGGCTCAAATTACCACAAGGCCCAATAACGAGGTCAAAGGCCTGACAAATGCATTCCAAACTAAATGGGACCATTCAGGAATTTGTTAGCAAGGCCTTAGATGCATACACGAAAGAAAGATAAAATCAAGATTCACTTTCTTGTTTTCAAGAAAATCAAGAAGCCGAATCTTGGCCCAATTTTGCTGTTTGGAGCGATTTCAAGAATCAAGAAAATCAAGATTTCAAATCTTGGAAATCTTGGTCCAAGAAACTGAATCTTGCAGCCAAAGCGCATTGGATCTCCGTTACAAGCATCAACGAACCAATTTCGGTAGAAGATGGACTACAAGCCCAAGTTCTTAAAGGCAAGGCCCAATAAGAGGATTCAAAGCCCAACCAAGAAGTCAACCCATACTTATTTGAAAATCAGGCCAAATTGTTAAAGGGCCCAATTTGCAAAAATTTTAATTATTTAATTTAATTTTTAGACTTTAAGAGTATTATATGTTAAAATTCGGCCCAAGCAGCCCATTAAAATACCTTGGCCAAATTTCCCTCTTATTTTTGTTAATTAGGTTTTTTCTAAGTTTTCCTAATGAGATTAGGAAATAGTTATAAGGCCTATTTAAAGGCATCGCCGGCCACCCTTGTTACACACATTACAATTACATTGAAAATTTCAGATTTGCTTTGAGTGAAAATTCTCTTTGAGTTCTTCAAGAATTTTCTCTTCAGTTTTCTTTAGAAGGAGTTTTAACAATCTTTTTGATTGTGGGAGCCATCTTCAGCCTTCTTCTTACCGTTGATCTTCATTGGAGGGGAGATTAGAGCCGTTTGAAGGGAGTTGTGAAATCTTTATCGATTTCAAGGCTTCTTAGGACTTTTCTTTATTCTATTGCTATTCATTCTTCTTTATTAAATTCTGCTTGTGCCGATTTGTTGAATAATTTGGGACTAATTGTTATTATTTTGTTTCAGCCATTCCAAACTTCAAGATCTGATTCGGCACTTGCTTGGACAAAAAGAAACATTTTTTATTCACAAAATTCCCCCTTTTCGTGCCGTCCAATCCCTAGAACTAGTGTCAATTGATTTGAGTGGGTAAAACTTGTCTGATTGATCTAAAATTTTACATACATATTTGTGGCACTGTGATTGAATATAAAAAAATTCCCGCAAAACATTCAGTCGAAAAAGTCAAAAAAATTGAAAAAGACGAAATCCAATAAAAATTTAAAAAAAGATTTAGCGGTTTGAGTTTTGTGCCCAAACTTTCCAGATCAAAAATTAAATATTTAAGGACATTCCAGATTTAATTTCATGATTTTTGGAGATCAGGAACACCTCGAACGAAGTTGTCAAGTTACTCCGAAGTTTTTCAGGTTTTTCGATTTCAGCAATTTTTATTGATTCTTAGCTGTAGGTTTTCATTTGTTTTCCTTTATTCTTCCTTTACACTATCTAACACCTTCTTGTTTCTTGTGTTAGTAGGATTTTAAGGTGTGCACAATTCTTCCTCAGTGCAACACAAATTAATTGGTGTCTCGTCAGTTTTTGGCATCTCAGTACAAATTAGGACTCTTTGGTAGTTTCGGTTCATACACTTTCTAATTGGTTGGTATAGACTCTACTAAAGAACTCACAAGACTGAATTCTACCTCATTGAGAATTTAATTTTTCTTTTTGAGTGATTAACGGTGAGGTTTGCTAATTTTTCTTTTTGAGTGTTGAGTGTTTGTTTTGCAGGTTTTTGAAAATGTCTAAGATTGGTCAAGGTGATAATGAACATAATGATGTCTATGAAACATTTAAAAAATTCCAACAACAGTTAGACGAACAGGCTGCCGCACTTCGAACTTTGAGTGCTACTATCAATGAGGTGAGATTAAATCAAGAGGCTCAATATCAAGATCCAATTAAAGAAGATATGGATAACCAGCCTCCTGCTCATCGGCGCGGTCCTCGACGTGTCCCTAGAACTGACTCTGATTTTCATGATCGTGGGCAACCCTCTTTGGCAAAACCGAAGTTCATAATTCCCCAATTTCGTGGTAAGAATAATCCAGAAGCTTATTGTGAATGGGAATCTAAGATTGAACTTATGTTTTGATATTATAAATGTCCGGATGATGAAAAGGTAGCGTTAGCAATGCTAGAATTTTTAGATTATGCATTAAGTTGGTGGACTCAACTTGGGGTAAATCGTCATCGAAATTATGAAGGTGAGATCTCGACATGGGATAAGTTGAAACAGATTATGCATAAAAGATTTATTCCACCTCACTACTATAGAGAGATTAAAACAAAGCTTAGAAGACTTGTTCAAGGTAGTAGGACGGTGGATGAATATTATAAGGAGATGGAAATACTCGTTCAGAGAGCTAATGTGGAGGTGGATGAGGAAAAAACTATGGTTTGATTTATTGATGGTTTGAACAGGCCGATAGCTAATACATTGAGGCTACAAACTTACATTGATTTGGAAGAAGCAGTTCACAAAGCCATTGAGATCGAGCCATAATTAAAGGAACAAAGGTTTGATTCCTTCTCTACTTCACAATATTACCGAGGTAACAATTCCAATTCTGATTTTAAAATTTCAAAATCCCCTTTTGTTACTAATAAGTCTTCTTTGAGTAATGGAGGTAAGCAATCAGATTGGAAAAAAAGGGGCTCATGTTAATACGCAAACACCTTCTAAGCAGCCCAATTTAGGTGATTCGAGTGTGAAGAGGACTCGTGAGATTGAATGCTTTAAGTGCAAAGGGCGTGGTCATTATAGTATGGAATGCCCTAACACGAGATTACTTCTTCTGAAAGATAATGGTGAGTACACTTCTGACTCTGATAAAATAGATCCAGATACGCCAGAACTTGTGGATGACAGTGATAATGGCGAAGAGTTGGTTGAACCACCAAAAGAAGGGAACTTTACTGATTTTCAATGCCTTGTAGTTCGCCGAACCCTTAACATTCAGATGAAAGATGATGATAACCAAAGGACCAATATTTTCCATTCTTGGTGTTTTATTAAAGGTAACTTATGTTCACTCATTATTGATAGTGGGAGTTGCTCAAATGTAGTGAGTAGCTATTTGGTGGATTCTTTAAAGTTGCCTTGTACCAAACACCCTAAGCCATATCACCTTCAGTGGCTTAATAAATGCTCTGAAGTTAAAGTTACGAAACAGTCCTTGGTCACTTTTAAGCTCGGGAATTATGAGGATGGCGTATGGTGTGATGTAGTCCCAATGCATGCGGCACACTTGCTCCTTGGACGACCTTGGCAATTTGATCGCGATGTTACACACCAAGGTAAGCTTAATCAATACTCTATTGTGTTTAAAGGTAGAAAATTCACTTTTGCTCCTTTAAATCCCACTGATGTATATAAAGATCAATTGAAGATGATGAAATTTTGTGAGGGGGTAAGGGAGAAAGGACAAGTACAAAAGACAGAGAGAAAAGAGGCTAGTAGTGGAAAAAGTCAAAATTGAAAAAGCCCAAAGGTGAATGAATCCACAAGTGGTAAAATGAGCGAAAAAAAATTTTGGAAACAAAAAAAGATGTGAGGAGAGCCCTACTCAATAAATAGCCTTGTATCCTTGTGAGGTTTAGGCAAAATTATTTATCTTTATCTAACATTAACGAAAATTTGCCTAGTGTGTTTCAGTCTCTTTTGCAGGATTATGAGGATGTTTTTAGTGAGGCTCCTAAAGGTTTACCACATTTACGAGGGATAGAGCATCAAATTGATTTAGTACCCGGAGCTTCAATACTAAATCGACCAGCCTATAGATGCAATCCCTAGGAGACAAAGGAATTGCAAAGGCAAGTTGAGGAATTACTAGACAAAGTGTACATTCGTGAGAGCCTAAGCCCTTGTGCCGTTCCTGTCTTATTGGTACCAAAGAAAGATGGTACGTATCGAATGTGTGTTGATTGCCGCCCAATCAACAAAATAACGGTAAAGTATCGACATCCAATCCCTAGACTTGATGATATGCTTGAAGATTTACATGGCTCAATCATATTTACTAAAATTGATTTAAAAAGCGGTTATTATCAAATTCGAATGAGGGAAGGGGATGAATGGAACCAGCCTTTAAAACAAAATATGGATTGTATGAATGGTTAGTTATGCCTTTCGGCCTTACTAATGCACCTAGTACATTTATGAGATTAATGAATCACGTTTTAAGGCTTCACTTGGGTAAATTTGTAGTAGTTTACTTTGATGATATTTTAATTTACTCCAAGACATTAGATGATCATGTTTTCCATGTTAGAACTGTTTTGGATATTCTGCGAGCTGAAAAATTATTTGCCAACCTTGATAAATGCACATTCTGTTGTGATAAACTAATATTCTTAGGTTTCATAGTTAGTGCTCAAGGTATTCATGTCGATGAGGACAAAGTCAAGGCAATCAAGGAGTGGCCGACTCCTAAATTGGTAACTGGGGTGAGATCTTTCCATGGTTTAGCTAGTTTTTATAGACGATTTGTGAAAGATTTCTCTACTATTGCTGCCCCATTAACAGAGGTTATAAAGAAATCAGTGGGTTTCAAATTAGGTGAAACCCAAGAAAAGGCTTTTCAGACCCTAAAAGCTAAGTTATGTTCTGCTCCTCTTCTTAAATTACCTGATTTTACTAATACTTTTGAACTTGAGTGTGATGCTTCAGGAATTGGAATTGGCCCCATTTTAATGCAAGATAAGCAACCAATTGCTTATTTTAGTGAGAAATTGAACGGTGCGCAATTAAACTATTCAACTTATGACAAAGAACTATTGGCATTGGTTTGTGCACTTCAAGTATGGCAACATTATTTGTTGTCTAATGAGTTTGTCATACACACAGATCATGAATCCCTTAAATGGTTAAAGGGACAAGGTAAATTGAGTAAATGGCATGCCCGATGGGTGGAATTCATTGAAACATTCCCTTATGTGATAAAATATAAAACAGGTAAAGATAATGTAGTTACAGATGCTTTTTCTAGGCGATATGCTTTAATAACCACATTGAATGCTAAAGTATTAGGGTTTGAACATATTAAGGAATTATATGATGATGATGCTGATTTCGGCCATATCTATAAGAATTATGGACATACTACTTTTGAAAAGTTTTATCTTGTAGATGGCTTTCTTTTTCGTATAAACAGGTTATGTGATGCGAACCAGCCTCGGTTGATTAAGTTGAGTCGCTTTTGTTGCCTGATCGTCTAACGAAGAAGTTTCATTCGTCTTGAGTCAAAATAATTATATTCGTTCAATGAAGATGTTTATGGTTCAATTAAGGTTTAAAGGAAATGGTGTGTAATGTATTTCGGCTAAGAAAGAAAGTATTACGTTGAAAAGGTATGGAATTTCAGTTTAATGGAAAATGGATGGATTGGCTTAAAAACAAGAAAGAACCAACACAAAGGGTAAGTGTTGACCCGAATCTTATATGTTCTTAAGATGGAAGATGAATGATGTAAAAGGACCTCGACCCACTATCTATCAAAGACAGGAACCTCGGTATAGTTGAACACCACACTTTGGTTGAAAGTGATAAGTTCGGTTTGCAAATAGCAGGGTTGACGCCACCAACTAGTAGATAAGCCAACGGAGTCTTTGGACGAAATTGAGAGAAGAAATCTCACCAAAATATTCAGATTAATTGTAAAATTGGGAAAAAAAAGTCCTTTTCCAAATGAACAAGCAAATATTTATATTGCAGCATAAGCTAGCCGAATAGTCATACTTAAAAGCTAAGAAAAATCAAGAAAATTCTAGAAATAATTCCCTTGAAAGATTCGGCTGAATGGGAGCTCCAATGGGCAGCTTAAGCATTAAGCAAATGAACCTTGTAGAGATGAATGCACCGGTAGTCAAATGGCCATGTCTAGATTCGGCCAGGCCTTTAAATGACTCTTTAAATTGACACTTGTTGGCTGAAAAGATAGGAGCATTGAAGAGAGTCTTTGAACAGCCACACAAGTGTGAAAAGTCGGTTTTGGAGAGTCAATTATGTGTGAACATCATCAGCTGATTAGTCCTTAGTGTGAATGCTAAAAATGAGCTGCATGTAGATGTTTAAAGATGGCAAATTCGGCTGAATAATCATTTGGGGTGCCATGCATGTATCGCCCAAATGCATTGAACCTAAAGTGCATGCACCCATGCCGTCCAAGGAAAATTCCTGTACCAAAATAAATCAGCAAATTAATCATGCATCAATCACATTAAATTTGGCAACAAGATGAATGTAAAAACCTGCACATAAAATTCGGTGAACTAATTAAATGAGTTTAGGGCATATTTAAGTCACTAAAATAATTAAGACATACTTAATAACACTTAATTATTATTTGATCATAATTAAACTTAATTAATTAGCTTAACTAATTTAACTAATGACAACTTAAATAATTATTCCAGCAAATTAAATATAAACGCAAATGAGCTTAAGTTGAGCTGAGAGAAAACTAAGAACGAGCTGAATGAGCTAAGGATGAGCTCAATGAGCTTGAAGTAGAGTGCACGGTTTGCTCATATTGCTAGTCCATGAGCTTTCAAGTAAACCAGCCACGGATTCATCCCAAACCCTATCCACCAAGGTTGAAATTGCTTCCTTGAACTTCTTATCCCTAGCTCGAGTAATGGGTCCTTTGGGCAGCTCGAAAGAAGTGTCATTTGCACTTGATAGCTCATGGGTCTCGATTGCATCATTATGCATACCAAAGTGTTCCATGAGAGACTTATTGATTCATGAGGCCCATAGTGGGGGTTTAATGGGACATTTTGGAGTGGCTAAAACACTAGACATCTTGCAAGAACACTTTCATTGGCCACATATGAAGAAAGATGTCGAAAAGGTATGTTCCAAGTGCATTACATGTAAATAAGCAAAATCTAAGGTAATGCCTCATGGCCTTTACACTTCTTTACCGATTCCTACTTCACGTTGGGTAGATTTATCCATGGATTTTATTCTAGGTTTGCCTCGAACTAAGAAAGGAAGAGATAGTATATTTGTTTTTGTTGACAGGTTTTCAAAGATGGCACATTTTATTCCTTGTTACAAAACAGATGATGCTACACATGTGGCAGACTTATTCTTTAAAAAGGTGGTAAGACGTCATGGCATCCCTAAAACAATTGTTTCTGACAGAGATGTCAAATTCCTTAGCCATTTTTGGAAGGTATTGTGGGGTAAGCTTGGTACGAAATTACTTTACTCCACTACATGTCACCCCCAAACTGATGGTCAATCTGAAGTAGTTAATCGGATCTTAGGAACATTATTACGATCTGTTGTGGGAAAGAACATTAGAAATTGGGAAGAATGCCTACCATTTGTTGAATTTGCATATAATAGATCTAATAATTCTACAACTGGTTATTCTCCATTTGAACTTGTTTATGGCTTTAACCCACTAACAGTACTTGATCTTGCGCCATTACCACTTGAATACATTGTTAATTTAGATGGCGAACAGAAAGCTGAGTTGGTGAAATCCTTACATGAGAAGGCTAGGCAATGAATAGCCAAAACAAATGATGCCAACACCAACAAAGTAAACAAGGGGTGCAAACGGGTTATCCTAGAACCTGGAGATTGGGTTTGGGTCCATATGAGGAAAGAACGATTTCCTACAAAAAGAAAGTCCAAGTTGGACCCAAGGAGCGATGGGCCTTTCCAAGTGCTCGAGCGGATCAACGACAATGCCTATAAGATTGATCTACCTGGTGAGTACAATGTGAGTTCTACTTTTAATGTGGCTGACTTGTCCCCAATTGATTTTTCAGATTCAAGGACTAATCTTTTCAAGGAAAGGGGGAATGATACGAGTCACAAAGGCATAACCCAAGCTCAAGAACGCGATGGGCTCAAATTACCACAAGGCCCAATAACGAGGTCACAGGCCCGACAAATGCGTTCCAAACTAAATGGGACCATTCAGGAATTTGTTAGCAAGGCCTTAGATGCATACACGAAAGAAAGAGAAAATCAAGATTCACTTTCTTGTTTTCAAGAAAATCAAGAAACTGAATCTTGGCCCAATTTTGTTGTTTGGAGCAATTTCAAGAATCAAGAAAATCAAGATTTCAAATCTTGGAAATCATGGTCCAAGAAACTGAATATTGCAGCCAAAGCGCATTGGATCTCCGTTACGAGCATCAACGAACCAATTTCGGTAGAAGATGGACTACAAGCCCAAGTTCTTGAAGGCAAGGCCTAATAAGAGGATTCCAAGCCCAACCAAGAAGTCAACCCATACTTAGTTGAAAATCAGGCCAAATTGTTTAAGGCACTACACCAAAACAAGTTTTTAGCGGCGTTTTTTTATGCCTTTAGCGGCGCTTTTTAGCGCCTCTAAAAGTATTTTTGGCGTTTTGGCGCCTTAAAAACGCCATTGTAAACGCCAAAACGTTTGCGGCGTTTATTTCTAAAAACGCCGCTATAGGTCATGACCTTTAGCGTCGCTTATACAACAAACGCCGCTATAGATCGGGACCTTTAGCGGCACTTTTTCAACAAACGCCGCTGTAGATCAGGACCTTTAGCGGCGCTTTTTCACAAACGCCACTATAGATAAGAACCTTTAACGACACTTTTTACAAAAACACCGCTATAGCTCAAGATCTTTAGCGGCGATTTCCCACAAACGCCGCTATAAATCAAGACCTTTAGCGGCGCATTTTCCACAAACGCCACTGTAGATCAAACCTTTAGCGACGCTTTTCCCACAAACGCCGCTAAAAACATATCTTTAAAAAAATAATTTTTATCAAATAATTTTTATTTCTATGATAAATATTATATTATGTTTTAAGGATTCAAAAATATTATTTAAATTAAATTTTTTACGAAAATTTTAGCTTTAAAACTAAATATAAAAATTATGAATTTAAATTTAGAATTTAGAATTTAAAATAATAAATTAATAACACAATTAAAATCCAAAAGTTAGAACTCTTAAGTAAAAATAAAAATTTAGAATCAAAACTAATTTAAATAATACATATGCAAGGTAATAAAACATACAATGCATTTTCTTAATCATGTAAATCTTGGTAATAAAAGATATAATACATTTACGAGTGTTAGAGGAAATCTTGTAATGAACTCAAAGCAATGAGCCTTAGAGAAAAACTTTTGAGCATGGCTTCGAATTTGAACTGCAGATTTGGTGCCTACATGCTCTGCATGAAAATAAGAGTAACTTAAACTGTTCAAACCATAGTGAACATGGCAAAGATAAGTAAATCAATTCAACTCATTGTGCACTTACCTTCTATTTGGCGCCAGCCACGACCATACAACCTTAAAGCTTCAAGAAACCCGACCAAAAATCAACCTAACCTACCAAATTGACTATAAAGTCAAGATTCAAGCAAAACAGCAAATCTGATTCTGAAAAAAAGGAAGAAAATTATTGAGGAACTTTAAAGACCCGAGTCCTGACCAATCAAATGCTGAGCTAAAACTTTCATAATTGAATCAAACCAAAGTCCAAAGAAACTCCAGTAAACTAAACAAACTACTCATTGCAGCAGCTTAAATACCTTATGATCTACATATATTTCAATTGATTAACTTTAACTTTATAGTTGGTTTGGGGAAAAACTTTTAAAAAAAAGTACAATTATTAATCTCTTTACCTTGCCATACAAAAATGAGCCAAACAAATAATATTGCTCAAAAATCAACTATCTAACTATTTATATATAATTAATTAGTAAAATAAACAATCCAATGATTATATGCAATAAATTAACAGAAATTAATAATTCAATAATTTATCAACATTCAAATTTATGTGTTTATCACTAACAACTATAAGGGTTGACGTCCATCAATAACAGATCAGTTTCAGAAAATACAACAATAATCCCATATTTCTCCAAAAACAAACAAAATTGCAGACACTTCAACACAAAAAAAAAACATGAATCAAAGAAGGAAAATTAGAAGATCAAAGAGGAAACTAACCCGACTTTAATAGCAAGAGCGAGCAAAGATCTTCTGAATCTAGGTCCTGTTTGGTTTCTGAGAAAATACAAACATGTATCGGTGTTATTTAGGGTTTAAATAAATTAGTAGCCATTCCATGATTCTGGATCAGACATTACCATCACGTTGTGTAGGTAAACCCATGAGAGAAATTACCTGAAAACGACTAAAATTTTAGTCAATGAACTAACAAAGAGAATATTACGTATTCGGTTGTGAGTGTTGGATACAGGTTTTAACTTACCAAGCTTGTTGCTTTGAGAATAAACGACTCCTGTTACTTGAGGGCTCACCATGACTGCTCCAATCGGCATATATCCAAACATTGTCCCAGGCCTCCCAAATGCAGAAATAACCTACAATGCAATGCAAAAAACCTCACTTATGAACAAACCATCCAAACATCTCTCATATGTTACTTGGACTTGAGCACGAGTGTAAGAGGAAACAGTTATAGGAAATATTTCAAGCAAAATGAAGAGCCGGAGATCGAGATTTAGCAAAATACCTCGTTTGCAATGAAAAGTATGTCGTATTTTTCACAATAGCTTGTACCTGCATGGTATTTTACAATGCTACATTAGTAAAGCCATGTTCATTATTATCAATATAAGCCATTTTAAGAACTCTCACCTTCTCAAAATAAGTAGCAGGAGGAGGTATAACACCACCTGCTCCCATCACAGGCTCAGCAATAAATACAGCAATCTGATATATATAAAACCAGCTATGATTAGCTACACATACAAGGCTCTTGTAGTTGCAAAAGGGTTCCTCATTTCATTTTCAAAAAACTTACTGTCTCTGGACCCTCTTTGAGAATAAGGTTTTCTAAATTGTTGGCTAATCTTGTTGAGAATTCCTCCTTAGTTTCACCTAATGAATTGAAACAATAAACATGGCTATATCAATTTTTAAACACCAAAACTTATATCCATGAAACAGATTGGTAAAAAAAGGAAGAAAAAACCTGGTAGATGATAGCGCCAATAATGAGGGCATTCAGTGTCCAACACAAATGGAGGTGGCAGGTCGAAGTTTTGATGCAGAGGTGGAAGTCTGTAATGGTAAATCTATATATATATATATATATATATATATATATATATCTGTTAAACAATCAAGTAAAACCATTTTTTACCAATAAAAATAAGTAACATTTTTACCCTGAAAGACTAGCTGATATCCAAGTTGAACCATGGTATCTGAAGAAATTTGAAGAAAGAGAAATTATGTTATGCAAGTGAACTAAATGATGACACACGGTTTGAAGGTTAGGATTTTTGAATTTTACGCTTTGGCTCGAGCAATAAATTTCTTCTTCTCTGGTCTTCCAAGTTCATTATTATAATACCAAACAAGATTTACCTATACATATAAATTCAAGCATCAAATTAGACTCGTTACTGGTCTTCCAAGTGCATTATTATAATACCAAATGTTTGAATTTCCTTTAGTCGTCCATAGATTATGTATCTTGTAGATTTTTTTCATTTGAAAATTGAAATGAACTAATTAAAGTGACATAATAAATATACATCTAACAATGTTAGACACAATAAGTAAAGTTTAAATAAAGAAGTTGTGACAACAAATTATGATATGATATGAAGACATAAATGCTCTGAAATTAAAAATAACTTGTAAATAATGAGACAACAATAGAAAATACTAGAAAGGAATTAACAAACAAGGAACCTGTTTTCAGCCTACTGCTGCAAGGTAATTGAACTTTTGATAATACTAGAAAATACTACTCATGTTCAACAAATAAACAAACCCACCTGCAAACAGAAACAGAGCAAATTTCCAAATTATGAGGAAGGCATGAAACTTTAAACAATGAAAGGCATACGATCTTAATCACTTAATTTAAACAAAATCACGATTGCCTGAAAAAGGCCACCTTCAGCGATGGTGACTATAGCATTTCCAGTGATGGCAGTAACGTCGAATTGGAGGATTTTCTTTTCTTTAATGAATAAACAATTAGGGAAAAGGAACTTTAATAAATGGTAATTGACATTATCATAACAGCTAACAGGAACAGGGTCAAAAAATCTCTTCTGTTCTTTTTTCTTTCTGTTTTTTAAGGTTAGAGTTGGTTGGATCCCAGCTACCTTGAATAATTTTGTTTGACTTCGAGCACCCATTAAATACATTAATGCCAACAGATACAAAGCTTTACACAGACAGATTATAAAGGTATTTTGCTCCATTCCATTTTTAATATGCATGTAAAATAACTATAATAAGTTACAGCCTACGCACATAATATTATTAATTGAAGCATGGAGCAATTGAGAAGAGAAGAAAAAAATATTTAAACTTTAAACACAAAATGCATATAGGAAATAAGGAGGGAAAACTCACCGAGAGACCTTCAATAGGATCCAAGTGGGATCTAAAATGCTTTGCAAACTCAATCCCAACTGCTTTCTTCTTCCAAAATTTCAAATGCCCTAGTAAAAATAAATAAATAAAATGAAGACAAGCAATCTATAAGCCAGTACCAAAATCCCATTCACTGTTAATGCCTCAAATATTATAGATTACCACAATCCACGCACAACTTACTCTTCAAAGTTCAAACCCATAATTTGTATGTTGAAGGAAATGGAAATAAATGATTGAGAAGAAGTTGAGAAAGGCAAAGTCACATGAAGAATTAAAAGAGATAAAGATGGAAATAAATGATTGAGAAGAAGTTGAGAAAACTTTACCTTGGGTATATTGAAGGAAAGAAAGAGGCTTCAAAGTCACATGAGAAACATATAAAGTATGAGCTCTTCTGAAATGTATGCAAAAAGAGGGAGAGAGGGGTAGATGATGATGAAGACGGTGGTGGCAGAGAGAAACACTTAGGTTTTTTGAGGATACCAATTTTAGGGGGGAAAATTTAGGGGTTTCAGGGGGGAATTTTGGAATAAAACTCCGTAAAAGTGAAATTAATTTTTTGCGGCGTTTTTTATAAACACGCCGCTATTGTTTAACTTTTGCGGTATTTTTGAGAAAAACGCCGTAAAAAATTATTTCATTTTGAACAAAATGACGCCGTTCTTCTTATCAAAAAAATTTTATTTTGATTTTTATAAATTGATTTATTTTTTGCGGTGTTTTTCATAAAAACGCCGCTATTGCTTATCTTTTGCGGCGTTTTTAAAATTATTTCATTTTGAACAAAATGACGCCATTTTGCTATGCTAAAAAATTTTTATTTTATTTTTTTATAAATTGATTTATTTTTTGTTTGCGGCGTTTTTATGAAATTATTTCATTTTGAACAAAATGACGTCGTTTTCTTATGCTAAAAATTTTTTATTTTGTATTTTATTAATTGATTTATTTTTGCAGCGTTTTTATAAAACGCGCTATTGCTTTATTTTCAAAAAAAATTATTTTATTTTGAACAAAATGACGCTTTTGCTACACTAAAAAAAATTATTTTGTTTTTATAAATTGATTTTTATAAAATAAAAAACCAAGTACTCTCAAAATAAATATTGTATATTTTAATAAGAAAACAAATGATAAAATTGTCGTAATTAATGATTAAGTTAGAATTATCCAAATTAAATAATTACCTATATATCCATATAATTTTTATTTTGTATTTTTTCTTATAATTTGGTCCTCTCCAAAATAAATAATTATACCTAAATATCCATATCAATCTATTACTTTTCTAACTTATTTATTAATTCTATTTAAACCTTAACCTTAAACCCTAAATTAACCATTCAATACATATAAAGTCTATATCTATTATATATCTCTTAAATAATTTAAACTATACTCATAATTTCAATATATTTGATTTATTATTATCTCTTTTACAATTATACAAGAACATATTTAAAATATAAATTAAAAAATAATTAATCTAAACTCAAAACCTTAACCCGGCGCCTAAATCCCTAAACCTTAAATCCCTAACTTTTAACCCCTAATGTCTAACCCCTAAACCTTAAATCCCAACCCTTAAACCATAATCCCTAAATCCATACTCCCTAAACCTTAAAATATGAACTCCTAAACCGGCCTTAAATCTTAAATTAATCAATACCCTAAACTAAAACCCTAAACAAATTTATTATTATCTCTTTTACAATTATATAAGAACATATTTAAAATATAAATTAAAAAATAATTATCTAAACCCAAAACCCTAACCCGACCACTAAATCCCTAACTTTTAACCCCTAACGCATCTAACCCCTAAACCCATAAACCCTAACCCCTAAACCTTAAATCCCAACCCTTAAACCATAATCCCTAATCCATACTCCCTAAATCTTAAAATATGAACTCTTAAACCGGTCTTAAATATTAAATAAATCATATACCCTAAACCAAAAACCCTAAACATATTTATTATTATCTCTTTTACAATTATATAAGAACATATTTAAAATATAAATTAAAAAAATAATCTAAATGCCCAAAATCCTAACTCGACCCCTGAATCCCTAACCCCTAAACCCCTAACTCTTAACCCCTAACGTCTAACCCCTAAACCTTAAATCTCAAACCTTAAACCATAATCCCTAATCCATAATCCCTAAACTCATACTCCCTAAACCTTAAAATAGTAACTCTTAAACTGGCCTTAAATCTTAAATAAATCATATACCCTAAACCAAAAACCCTAAACTAAAGTGATAATTAATTCAATATTTTAAAATTAATACTATCTCTTTTATGATTATGTAAGAAAATTTTTAATATATAAATAAAAAAATCAGTAATCATGTACCCAAAAAACTTTAAAATTATTTTAAATAATAGTATTTTAATTTTTCCATGTGTTTTATTTCAAATTATTTCTACGTGTTATTAATTTTTTTCTGAAGATTTTAAATATTCAATTAGAAATAAAATGAATTTTATTTAATTAATATAAATAAATAAATTAAGATAAAAAGTTTTTAGCGGCGCTTTTCCAAAAAAGCCGCTAAAGCCCCCGAAAGGTAAGAAAATGATGCCGTTGGGCTTTTGGTTTTTGTGGCGTTTTTCTGTAAAACGCCGCTAATGCTCATTTTTAGCGGCGTTTTTTTAAAAACACCGCTAATGCTCGATATTTAGTGGCGATTTCCATAAAGCGCAGCTAATGCTCGATTCTTATCGGCGTTTTTTGTCCAAACACCGTTAAAAGTTCCGCTAAAAGCCTGTTTTGGTGTAGTGAGGGCCCAATTTGCAAAAATTTTAATTGTTTAATTTAATTTAATTTTTAGACTTTAACAGTATTATATGTTAAAATTCGGCCCAAGCAGCCCATTAAAATACCTTGGCCGAATTTCCCTCTTATTTTTGTTAATTAGGTTTTTTTTAAGTTTTTCTAATGAGATTAGGAAATAGTTATAAGGCCTATTTAAAGGCATGGCCAGCCACCTTTGTTACACACATTACAATTACATTGAAAATTTCAGATTTGCTTTGAGTGAAAATTCTCTTTGAGTTCTTCAAGAATTTTCTCTTCAGTTTTCTTTAGAAGGAGTTTTAACAATCTTTTTGATTGTGGGAGCCATCTTCAGCCTTCTTCTTGCCATTGATCTTCATTGGAGGGGAGATTAGAGCCGTTTGAAGGGAGTTGTGAAATCTTTATCGATTTCAAGGCTTCTTAGGACTTTTCTTTATTCTATTGCTGTTCATTCTTCTTTATTAAATTCTGCTTGTGCCGATTTGTTGAATAATTTGGGATTAATTGTTCTTGTTTCGTTTCAGCTATTCCAAACTTCAAGATCTGATTCGGCACTTCCTTGGACATAAAGAAATGTTTTTGATTCACAAAATTCCCCCTTTTCGTGTCGTCCAATCCCTAGAACTAGTGTCAATTGATTTCGCAATCTGTTTTTAATTTAGTTGCTGTTTTGTGTTCTTTGATAGTTTCGGCTGATTGGAAGTTAATATTGGGGCTTAATTTCGTGTTCTTGGCTTCCAAGAACAACTATTCATAAGTGTTTTGATTCTTGGCTGTTCTTTATTGATTTGGGGATTTTTAGTTTTCAGATCTAATTGATTCTAATTAAGTTTTGCTGTTTCGTTTCAAATCCAAACGTTTAGAGTTTTGGTAGGAGTTTCCCGTGACTTGACAACTCGATCTTGGTCCGCGCACAACCCTCTATCAGCATCTGATATGATCATCGGTACATTTTCTATCTTTGATTCTAAGGTTAATGCTTTGACTGACTTAGAGTCAATGCATTCATATGTATGCACAACTTTAGTGCCAGATAAGAAAATACCTTTTGAGTCTACTTATTTTGTGGTTAAAGTAACGAATGCAATACCCCTATCCCTTATCTGTCACCATATTAGGGATACGGAGCATTACTGAAGCATAACGTCATACAACGAAAAATTTAATTCATAACTAAATTACAAGGTAAAACATAACAACATCAATAAAAACATACATACAGTTCCTTATACGAGCCCTCCAGGCCCAAAAAAAACATTGGAAACGATTCGGGACTAAATTGGAAACATATAAAATTTTCCAAAAAAAGTTAAGCTTTTTTAAAAAGGCAGGGTTCACACAGCCGTGTGGCCAAGCCGTGTGACTCACATGGCCAAGAGACACGCTCGTATCTTAGGCTGTGTGGGCATTTGAAATAGGGACACACGGCTGTGTCCCAGCCCGTGTCTGCACCCATGTAACCCACTGACTTGGCCCACACGACCAAGCCACGCGCCCGTGTGCCAGGCCGTGTACCCTTCGAAATAACCCCACATGCCCGTGTGCTAGGCCGTTTAACAACTTGACTTGAAACCCTTTGAAAGCTACAGTGGACACACGACCGTGTGTCAAACACGGCTGAGACACACACCTATATCTCTACCCGTGCGGACAAAAAATAGGCCATTTCTAAGCCATTTTTCTCACCCAAACTCACAAATAATGTACAAGAAAATTGCAACTATAGCCAAGCATTCAAAACTCACTTTGCATATTCATATCCAAGCTTAATCAACCTAGAATATAACCATTCAACCAATATTCCAAAATGACACCTAAATTTCAACAAAACAATTTTACTTAAACACCTAACCATTTCATTCCACAACTAAACTACTAACTGGATCATCCCAATGCTATATTTTCCACAATGCTCATAAACCAAATATATATACATGATTAATACAAAGTAGCCATATTCACAACTTTCAAACTACCAAATCAAGCCAATCGCAACATTATGAACTATCCCCTTTTTCACCATTCACCAACTCATATTATAACATTTCCATATCATCATTTTAGCCAACACAATATCAAGTTACCAACCACACAAGATACCACATAAATATACATCATACCAAATAGATTATCAACCATAATGTCATATATATATACAATCCACACTTAATGGCTAGAATTCATCAAACAAAACACCTATACATGCCATTGTAACCATGACTCAAAATATTCAAACTATACCAATATAACCGATGGATAGTGTGATAAAATATCCTACAACTTCCAACCCTAACGAGCTTCCGATTATCTAGAAACAGAAAGAAATTAACATGAAGTAAGCATGTAATGCCTAGTAAGTTCGTAATTCACAAACAAAACTTACCATTTCATCTTATAAACATAAAAATCAACTTGAAACTATCCAACATGGCTTGATATTAGCCTAAGCAACAACAACCTTTCAAGTTAGCAATGACATAGCGTAGCAAATCATCTCATAGCATTATAGCTTTTACACATATTACTTCACAACAGTCATAGTTTTAACAAATGGTTCAGCATATTTCAATCACTAACAACTCGTACCTTTTAGTACTTTCATAATATCACTTATTGGAGCATTTGCCGAACCTTCCCTTTTCTGTACCCCGTTGAACCACTAGAATAATATCGAATACGTGAGAATCTCGCACACTAAGTGCCCACATGTGGTCGAAACCACTACTAACTCATATCAAATAACACTGCTCTCTCGAGCAATAAATGGGTCTGCTCACACAAGCTATTAGTCAAGACGTAACTGCACAGTGCTGCTCACAGAAGTTGTTAAGTAACCGCAACACATGCTGGAAACTCAACCACAGGTAAGACGTACGAGACCAACACCCAAAACACAGTAACCCCTAATGACATGTCATTTGTATCCTATATATCCCTAAGGTTCAAACGGGATCCGAAAGTCACTGAAACTTTTTGGATATTTTTGTAGAGTCATAATTTTAGTATATATAACATAAAGGCATTTAAATCAAACATATTTCAATGCTAATTAAATATACGAACTTACCTCAAACATGTATGGAGAAAAACGATAGATTAATCCAATACTTTTTCTTTTCCCCGATCTAAATCTGTACGTTGCATTTCTTGATATATATAATCAAATTTAACTCATTCAAAATCCATTCTATTCAATTTAATCCAAAAATAATGTTTTGGAAAAATTGCACTTTTGCCCTTTAAATTTTGAATTCAATACAATTTAGTCCTTAGCTCATAAAAATGCAAATTCATGCAATTTAATACAATCCCACTATAGCCGAATACACTAATGTCCTTAGCAAGCCCTACATTTCTTTTATTTCACAATTTAACCATGAATATTTTGCTATTTTTCAATTTAACCCCAAATTGACAAGTTCATCAAAATTTCCTTTACTAAAGTTGTTCAACTACCATCAAGTATTCATTTTCATCCATCAAATATATATAAAAAAAACTAACATACATCCATGGTAAATCCCTAGACCCTTAACAATTTTGCAAATTAGTTCCCCGGCTAGCTAGATTAAGCTACAACAATCCCGAAAACATAGAAATAATTAAAAACGAGTAAAAAATGCACTTATATGCAATGATACTATGGTCGAACCTTAAAAAACACAACAATGGAGTTTTTTGCTTCGTATTTTTAGTTCAAGATGCACTTAGAAAGATGAAAACTTGTTTGTTTTTTTCTTTATTTTACTTAGTTTATTTTATTAAATTACAACTTTAACCTCAATTAATAACCTTTATAACCATTGATAATATGTCTATATAAGTCCACTCACATTATGAATGGTGTAATTACAACATAAGACCTCCGAACTTTTATTATCAAAACTATTTAATCCCTTTAGCTTATAGAACTCAAAATTTGTAGCTTTTGTAATTTAATCCTTTCTATCAAATTAAATATGCAACCGATAAAATTTCTTCGCGGAACTTTTATACATGTTGTAGACATTAAAATAATGATAAAATAATTTTTTCAACATCGAATTTGTGGTCTTGAAACCACTGTTTTGATTTCACTGAAAACGAGCTGTAATAACTCTCCCCACCTAAGAAATTTTTGTCCCAGTAAATAGATTTGGATATTCTTTCCCATATCTTCCTCGGGTTCCCAGGTAGCCTATTCTATCCCATGACATTGCCAAAGAACCTTTACTAAAGCTATGCTTTTGTTTCTTAACTCTTTAATCTCTCGTGCAAAAATTCTAATCGGTTCTTCGTTATATGACATGTCGGGCTGAATCTCAACATCTGCCTGAGAAATTATATGCGAAGGATCTGACCGGTACCGTCGTAGCATGGAAACATGAAACACATTATGAATCTTTTCTAAATCTAATGGTAATGCTAGCCGATATGCCACTGGTCTTATTCTTTCGATAATCTCATATGGCCCAATAAATTATGGACTAAGCTTCCCCTTTTGACCGAAACAATGAATCCTCTTCCAAGGAGATACTTTTAGAAATACTCTGTCACCGTTATGAAATTCAATATCTTTACATTTCAAATCTGCATACGATTTCTATCGATCATAAATACTCCAAAATCACGACGTAAATCGAGGATCTCTATCTGGAATAATAGAAACTGGCACCCCGTGCAATCTAATAATCTCAGAGATGTATAACTCAGCTAATCTTTCAAGGGAGTAATCTGTATGTACTAAAATAAAATGTACTGACTTCATTAGACGATCAACAACAACCCAAATGCATCTTTTTTTCTTGGAGATAAGGGTAAACCTGATACGAAATCTATAGTAACACGCTCCTATTTCCACTCTGATATCATCACTGGCTGCAACAAACCAGAAGGTACTTGATGTTCAACTTTTACTTGCTGACATACTAAACATCTCAGTACAAAATCTAAAACCTCACGCTTTATTCCCGGCCACCAATACATCTGTTTTAAATCATTGTACATTTTAGTGCTACCCAGATGAATGGACAATCTACCACATTGAGCTTCATACAAAATCTTCTGAATCAACTTTGAATCTCTCAAAGTCTGCCTATAAGAAGGAAGCAATCATCAGACCCTATTTGGAAATCTAAATCCAGAATCGTCTCACATAATTTCTGTTTAGCTATCAACGTATTATCGCATTTCTGAGCTTCACAAATCTATTGTAGGAATAACGGTTTAGCTTTTAACTCAACTAAAATCGAATCATCAATGGACAATGACAACCGCGAATTCAACGCTCGCAAAGCAAACAGAGATTTCCTACTCAGAGCATCAGCCACTACATTTGCTTTACCAGATGATAATCAATAATCAGATCATAGTCTTTCAATAACTTGAGCCATCTGCGTTGTCTTAGATTCAAGTCTTTCTACGACATTAAATACTTCAAACTCTTACGATTGGTTTAAATGTGACATTTTTCGCCATACAGACAGTGTCACCAAATCTTCAATACAAACACAATTGCTGCAAATTCTAAATCATGTGCCAGATAGTTCTTTTCATGTTGCTTTAACTTTCTAGAAGCATAAGCTATCACTTTACCTTCCTGCATCAAAACACAACCTAAACTATTCAAAGATGCATCACTAAAAATTACAAATTCTTTACCTGACTGAGGCTAAACTAAAACTAGTGCCTCGGTCAACAGTGCTTTCAACTGATTGAAACTTTGCTGATATTTCTCAAACCATTCGAACTTCACATCTTTTCGTAATAAACACGTCATCGGAGTAGCTATCACCGAGAACCCTTTGACAAATCTTCTACAATAACCAGCTAATCCCAAAAAATTTCTGAATTTTGATACATTTTTTGGAGGTTTCCAATCAACAACTGCTGAAATTTTACTCGGATCCACTCTGATGCCTTCAGCTGATACTATATGTCCCAGAAAGCCGACTACCAAAGCTAACATTCACATTTACTAGATTTGCCAAAAAAATATGTCTCACGCAAGATCTGCAATACAATTCTCAAATGCTCGGCATGTTCAACCTCATCTCGAGTATAAATAAGAATATCATCAATGAAAACCATGACGAATCAGTCTAAATACAGTCTAAAAATTCTGTTCATTAAATCCATAAATATTGCAGGTGCATTAGTTAACCTAAACGACATCACAAGAATTTCATAGTGTCCGTACTTGGTCTTGAACGCAATTTTTAGCAAATCTAAATCTATAACCCGTAACTGATAATAACCAGAATGTAAATCAATCTTCAAAACTACCGTTGGACTTTTCAACTGATCAAACAAATCATCAATTTGTGGCAACGGATATTTATTGTTAATCATAACTCTGTTGAGCTGTTGATAATCATTACACAATCTCATTAATCCGTCATTTTTCTTAACGAATAGAACCAGTGCACCTCAAGGCGAAAAATTAGGTTGTGCAAAACCTTTATCTGTTAACTTTTGTAACTGAGCTTTCAACTCTTTCAACTGTGTAGGATCCATTCTGTACGGAGCTATCGATAGCGGTGATGTTCCCGATACTAACTCAATAGCAAATTCGACCTCTCTGATCGGTGGTAACCTGAGTAACTCTTTTGGAAACACATCTGGATATTCACAGACTACGGGAACTGATTCAAGTTTCAACTCAAACACTTTTGAATCCAGAACGTAAGCAAGGCACGCATCATAACCTTTTCTCAAATATTTCTGCATTGCCATAGCTGGAATAAAATAGGCATCTCGCTCGATTCATCAGATTCAATCTGGAGTGTTTCACCATTCTGACATTTCAGTACAATAAGCTTTCATCTACAATTCACTATGGCATCAAGCAGAGTCAACCAATCCATACCCAGAATCACATCAAACTCATCAAATGGTAATAACATCAAATTGGCCAGAAAGTTGTAACCCCGAGTCATCAAAGGATAATTCTTGCAGACTTTATCAACTAACACATACTGGTCTAGGGGGTTCGATACTTTAACCACAAATTCAATGGACTCAACAGGTAAATTCTTACTTGACACTAGATTCGTGCATACATACGAATGAGTTGATATAGGATCAATCAAAGCAGTAACTTTAGTGTCATAGATAGAAAAAGAACCAGTAATAACATCTGAAGCAAAAGCTTTCTCACGCGCATGAATTGCATAGGCTTTGGCTGGTGCTCATGCCTCAAACTTCACAGTCGAATCCTTAGTTGCAGTTCAACTATTATTCACATTTCTAGGATTCCTCGATGGTCTCCCTCTCGCCGTTGTATTGCTCGGTCGAATAGTCTAAATTTTTTCTTTTTCAGGTAACTCAAGACAATCCCAAATAAAATGCTCCTGCGAACCACATCTGAAACAAGCTCCGCCATTCATTTGACATTCACCAAAGTGTCATCGTCCACATCATTGACAAGTAGGTTTGTTGGCTTTGACACTACCAACACTTGCTACTGATATAGCTTGAGGTTTAGAACTTGCGTGTTGCTTACCACAATCTTTGCTAGGATATCCCACAGAAGCAGTCAAACGAATATGGTAATCCTTCGATCTCTTTGATGATGAATGATACAATTTCCCCATTTATCTCTTTCTTGAATCTCTAGCTTCCAAATCAGCTTTTTGTTTCTCTTTACTAAGCTCCTCGGCTTTGTGTGCTCCATCAACCAAAACAACAAATTCTTTCAACTCGAGAATTCTGACTAAAAGCTTGATGTCTTCATTTAACATGTCTTCAAACTGTTTACACATAGCAACTTCGGTTCTAATGCACTCTCAAGCATACTTACTCAATCTGACGAACTCTCTTTCATATTCAGATACTGTCATATGATCCTATTTATGCTCCAGAAATTCTTTGCACTTCTGATTAAGGAACCTTTGACTTATATATTTCTTTTGGAATTCGGTTTGAAAAAATTCCCAAGTGATCCACTCTCTCGGTACTACAAAAATCAACCTGTTCCACCACTGATATGCTAAATCTTTCAATAAAGATACAACACATTTGACAGATTCAGTTGGAGAACAAGTTAACTCATCGAAGACTTAGATCGTATTTTCTATCCAAAACTCAGCTCTCTCAGGGTCATCATCAACTGTATCCCTGAATTTTTCAGCCTCATATTTATGGATTTTATCAATAAGCAGCTTACTCATGCGTAAAGGTTCCAAACCTTGAGGAACTACGGGAATCGATTGGGGAATAGGTGGGGGTGGAGGTCGTTAAGTAGCCAGATTGGTTCGGACAAACTTTTTGAACCACTCGTTCATCATTTAGAAGAAAGCTTCTTTGGCCTCTCCTCATCGACCTTCAGATATAGGCCTTGATCTAGACGACGCTACTTCGTGAACGGAGGCTTGGGCGTTACTTTCTACATCATCAGAGTCTGCTCGGTTGGAATCCTTTACTAGATGAAAATATAATTCAACACATGTCAGGAGTTATTACACTATCAAAGTTTATATAATGACATGTATATCTAGACTCACATACGCTACGTTCAATATGAGAATCGACTAAATCGTAACTCTGATATCAATAAATTAACACCCCTAGCTCGTATCCATTGCTGAATTAGGGCTATGGAGCATTACCAAAGGATAACGTCATACAATGAATAATTCATAATTAAATTACAAGGTAAAACATAACAACATCTATCAAAAACATATATACAGTCCCTTATACGAGTCCTCTAGGCCCAAAACAGACATTGGAAACGATTCAGGACTAAATCGACAACATATGAAATTTTTCAGAAAAAGTTAAATTTTTTTCAAACAGTAGGGGTCACACGACCGTGTGGCCAAGCCGTGTAACTCACATGGCCAAGAGACACACCCGAGTCTTAGGTCATGGGGGATTTGAAATAGGGACACACGTGTAACTGGAACGATGAAAATGTGCAAGTGTACACAATCGCAACAAGTAATAAAGTGACAAGTAAATGTCGAGTTATCGTACCCACAGGGAAAAGAATTATTTATGAATGGTATTTAAAACACTTTGGTGAAGAAAAATATTTTGTTTGAAGAGGGTGATTAGAAACTAAGATTTCAAACTAAGTAAACTAAATAAATAAATCTCAAATGCACGATTTCAAAATACGATTTTAATCAAGATAACATAATTGTGTTAGATTAATTACATTTCTTAACTTAGAATTATTAAACTCATGTTTATATTATTACGAATAAGTTCATGGTAACTCGGTAATTTGCTAACTTATGAACATACTCACTTACCAAAATCCATTTATCTCTTAACTGTATCCCTATGTCAATTCAACCGATTAAACAAATCTTAATAGGCAAATATGTTATTGCACATACATACTTATTAAATCGAAATAAACTCTTGTACATATCCCTATACCAATTAAAATAATTAACTCCATTTAATAAGCACATAAAAGATTATGTGAGGTAACAAAGTATCCTTACCTTGAAACAGTTTAATCATAATAATCTTGCAAGTTATGTAAGGCAAATGTATCGTCAGATACCATTGCTAATCCAACCCTCAACTACCTTAGATGATTAAACATGCAATGATTAAGTACTGTGTCCATTAATTAAAATTTCAATCCGTTTAAATAATTAATTCATTAGTTACCTAACAATTGTAATGCAAGAATAACTTAGTCATGATTTTACTTAATCAAGCATCTTACCGAGGCCTATAACAACATAAACACAATTTTAATAATTTCAACAAACGAAATGCAATCAACCTAACACGGATTAAATTCAAGCTAAATTGATTAAATTAACCATTCCAACAACATAAATATTCATAGATATGTTCAGCATAACAACAAAAATTAAAGAAATAGGGAACAAGAATCAAATCCAGTGTTTTTCGTAGCTTGACTAGTTGCTACATTCTTCCTTCTCTATTGTCCTCGTCGACCAAGGCTGCTATGAACACTTAATTGCTGCTCCAAATAACTGATGAATGCCCCTTTCCCAAGAGGAGAAATCAGAAAAAGAGCAAGAGAATTTTGGAATGGAAAGAAGAGGGAAAGTGGAGAGAAGAGAGCAAAGATTTGAATGGTTGTGGGTTGTTTTTCAAATGACCAGCCTAAAGGGGTTTTTTATAGCTAAGGAGGGCTGCTAAAAATAGCTAAAATTATCAGCCAAAGAGCCCTCCCTTGGCCGGCCACACATGTGGCAAGGTTGATAGTTTCAATTTTGTTAATTTAGGCTTGGGCCAAATCTATAAAGCCACCAATTGTGGAGGGGCTTGAATGCAACTTAAGCAAGTCATCAAGGGCATCTTTGTAAGCTTAAATAATCAGCTTATTTTCAGCTCTTGGGATAGTTTTTGGGCTGTCCATTTCTTGGTCAGTTTGGTTCACTCAGTTCAGTTCAACTGAACCACTTTTTCATAATTAATTAATAATAATTTATTAACCCAAATTAAATTGGATATAAATTAAAATTAATTATATTATAAATTAATACATATAATTTTGGACCGTCTTAGGCTAAAATTTAGTTCACCTCTATACTTCAAATTGCTTCTCGATTTTGTGTATCTAGTAGTGTCAGCCGAGCCATTTTTCGCCCTTTGTGCAAATATATTGAAAATAACCAAAATTCATCAAAATTAATTGTAAAATTAACTAAAATTCAATGTGTTCATATTTTAAGTGCACTTTAATTATTTTATAAAAATTAATTATTTTTTCGACAAGAATTTTATCAAAACTGTATGATTTTAAGTTAAAAAAGGTATGTAAAAATGTGTAAATTTTCATGTTTTCACATCCCCAAACTTAATTCATCGCTCGTCCCGAGTAATGCACAAATTAAAAATAATTACTCAGAAAACACCTTTGAAAAATTCCTTTAGAATAACATTCTTCATAGAATTATGAATTTAATATACTTATGCTAAAAAACAAGAAATTTGATAGTTATGCTATTTAAGCATACATAACGTTCTCCCCGTGGCTAGGAAAGGTCTCCCATGGATAATTGGCACTTCCTTATCTGTTTCAAAATCTAAAATAATGAAATCAGCAGGAAAAATAAATTTATCGACTCTTGCCAAAACATCCTCGATCTTTCCTTTGGGATATGCTAACAATCGATCCGCTAGTTGAAGCATCATAGTTGTAGGTCTTACTTCACCTATCCCTAACATCTTGAAGATAGACTTGGGAATTAATTTGATACTCGATCCTAAGTCACACAAAGCTTTACCATAGTAAGATTCCCCAATGTTACAGGGTATAGTAAAGTTTCCTGGGCCATTCAATTTCAGTGGCAGTTTGTTCTCCAGGAATGCACTGCACTCCTTTGTCAAGACAACAGTCTCATACTCACTTAGTCGTTTCTTCTTGGACAATATATCATTCATAAACTTCACATAATTCGGCATTTGTTCTAAAGCCTCCACTAACAGAATATTAATGTGTAACTGCTTCAGAACATCCAAAAACTTTTTGAATTGCACCTCCTGTTTCTGCTTGTGTTGCTGTAATCTTTGCGGATATGGAGATGATGGAACTTTCGGTTGAACCGAACAACTTTTTTGAGTAGATAAATCTGCATCCAAAGAACATGTTAAAATATATGAATTCACTAAGTCAGGGTTTACCTTATCAGACTTTTCAGATTTTGATTCCTTTGGTGTAGGAACGTCAAGAGCTAGTTGACTTTCCTCTTTTTCAACATGCTCATCCTCGACATCAATCAATCTGGGTTCCAGAGTTTTACTACTTTGCAATGCCATTACCTTGATATGTTCTTTACCCAAATTACTTGGATTCTCAGTATTGCTCGGCAAGGTTCCTTGCGGTCTATTACAAAGCTCTGTAGCCAACTGACCCATTTGGTTTTCCAAATTTTTCAGTGTTGCTGCTTGGCTTTGAATCAAAGCGTCATTCTTTTCCATGTACGCTTTCAACAAGTTCTCCAAACTATTTGATGCCTCAGCTTGAGGTGGTTTTGGAGCTTGCTGATTGAACCCTTGAGATTTGTTGGGTCTTTGCTGCAATAAGTTGTTATTCGGTCCACTTCCTTGGTTGCTCTAAGAAAATTTAGGATGATTACGCCATGAAGGATTGTAGAAGTTGGACTAGGGTCCTTTTCAACTCTTATTTTGATATTGGTTCACCAAGTAGTACACTGACTCGAGATTTGATGGACAATTCTCAAAAGAATGACCTTCCCCAAACTATACACAGGAAGTTGTTTCAAATAGACTTGGTGGCTGAGCTGCAAAACTATTAATACTATTAGCGGTTAACTATTTAACATAGAGGAAATAGACGATACCTAAGCTGATAACGAAGTGAGGGAGTCAAGTTCATGAACTCCGGCTACGTGTCTTCCTGAAGCTGTTTGATTTGTTGGCCATTGATAGTTATAACTCACGATCCTCTCGATGATATCCTAAGCCTTATTATAAAACTTAAAAAAAAATTGCACCATCCGCAGAAGCATCTACCATCAATCTTGTATGTGCATTGATAACATTATATAATGTCTCCAACTGGATTCAATGAGGAATCCCATAATGAGGACACTTATGAAGTAACTCCTTGAATCGCTCCCAAGCCTCATACAAAGACTCGTCATCCAATTGTTAGAAAGTTGTGATCTCGTTCCTCAACTTAGCATTTTTGCTAGGTGGAAAATACTTAACCAAAAATCTCTCTGCTAATTCTTGCCATATAGATATGGAAGTTGGAGGCAATGAATTAAGCCATGCTCGTGCTTGATCTCGTAACGAGTACGGAAACAACTTCAACCTCAGTGCGCCTTCAGTCACATCGACTATCTTGAATGAATCACTCACCTCCATTAACAATCGAAGGTGGAGATATGGATCTTCCGTGGGCATGCTACAAAATTGGCCCATCGTTTGTAGATTTGAAACATCACTGGTTTCAATTCAAACTGGGTTGCCTCAATATCTGGCCTTCTAATTCCTGGGTTTAACTCACTAAAAAGTGGCACAGCATATTGTCCGATGCATCGATCCCTATTATCGGTAATGAGGATAGGATTTCGTACATTATCGGCTTCATTACCTTGGTCTTGATTCTAATTTCAAAGGCCCATCTCGACTTGTCTTTGAGCTGTTCGTTCACATCTTCTTTGTCTGAAAGTTTGCTCAATTTTAGGGTCTACAAGGAGTAAATCGATAATTTGATCTATGCTCATAAACACCTAAAAAGAAAATCACAAAAATTAAAAAGAATAAGTTAGTAATGTTAGAAATAAATCAAATTGAAAATAAATAATTTCACGAAAAAAATGACTATGGCAACAGTTGACAATCCTCGGCAACGGCGCCAAAAATTTGTAATGCTCGGGTTTGTGCAAGTGTACACAGTCGTTATCACTAAAGTAATAAGTAAGTATCGAGTTATCGTCTCCAGAGGGATTGTATATGTGCTAAGTCACTTAATTTGTAAAATTATATTAACAATTTGGTAAATAAAAAAAACACAATATAGTTGAGAAGTGGTGATTAAAATATATTAAACTAAATGCAATGATCCCTAATGCAAATTATCCTAAGTATGCAAACTATATGAATGAAATAGATTTTAGTAAAATAGAAACACAATTTGCAACAATTATAACATAAATAAACTAGGATAATTACTTTAATTAAACTCAATTTATTATCAACATGCTTAATAACATTTGGAAAAACATTCCATGGCAACTCGATCTTTCATGAGTTTGGAAACCACATTAGGTCCTTTCAAAATCCTTTACTTAGTTAATACGCATTTTACTGATCCTTATTTACTAAGGGTTTCTTAGCATTCGTGTGAGGTAATAGGGATGTGTTTGGTTTGAAACAATTTAATCAAACAAATCTAAAAATTATGCAGATAACAGAGCTTGGTTAGAGTTGTTATGCAACCTACAATTCAATCGGGTTAGGATCTAAATTGAGCATGCACATTTCAATTATACGTCCATTAGCCGTCGTCTGGTTAGGATCGCTTAGCTAATTCAGGTGCATTTCAATCACGTATGAACAAAATACAAACTTGATTTTAATTGAAAACATGATTGATTGAGGCACAAATATTATAAGCATGAATCAAATAAATTATTTAATCAAAATAATCATCCTAGCTTAAATAAATTTAAGATATCATTGCTGTAAACAAGAACACATAACACAAAGCAAACATCTTTAAAATAAATTAAAGAAAAGAAACATTAAACCCAATTCAGAGTGGCTGTCACCCAGGACTCTGACTGACGAGGCTCCTTCGCTTCTTTGCGTTGCTCCTTCGCTGATGGCTCTCCAAGGTGGCCAACAAAAGGTTCTTTAAGAGGCTTAATTGCTAAAATTCTTATGCAAGGATGATGAAGGGGAAAGATAGCTAAAAGAGTTGAGAGAATGATGAAGGAGTGAGAGATGATGGGATGAGGGATGATTGAAAAAGTGAGAAATAAGCTCTTATTTATAGGTGAGGCAAGGGAGCTAGTTTGCTTAAAATAGGAGTCTCCATCCTTTTAAACTTCCTTCAAGAGTGGCCGGCCATGAATTGAGGAAAGGTGGCTGATTTTTCCTTGATTTTTGGTCAATTTGAGTGCCACAACAACTCAGGACTAAAACTCGGTCATCAACAAATCTTCGGGAAAATCTCTGGTTTCTTTAACTCTTAAAGGACTTTGTATAATTAAACAAAAAATGGTTTATGACATCCATGTGCAGCCAAAAATTGGGTTGACTTGGTCCCCAATTTGGACGAGTTTGTAAATAGAAGAAAACTCTCAGACCTGTCCAAAAAAAGTAGATAGTTTAGAGGACCAAATAATATAATTTAACCACTTTAATTAATCAATTTACTTAATTAATTAAAAACCAATTTGTTAATGAAATTTTAAAAATGAATTATTAAAAATAACTTTATATTTTATTATTTAATTTAATCATGTGTGGCCCACTTTATAGCTTAAAATATAATATGCTCAAATTAATATAAAATAAGCCATTTTATGCATGAAAACTATATAATAAAGTATAAAATCATATTTTAATAATTTCTATGTCGTAATTTCTTATTTTCGCATATTTCATTAATTTACTAAATAATTACTTGGTTTTAACAACAAATTTAAGTAAAAGGTAATGAATTATATAGGAAAAATCCTATATATTTTTCAGTTTACAAGCTGCAATCATTAAGTTTAACTTATGCCTTCATATGTTGAACATAGCAATTTGTCTCCACTAATGTAGGTAGCATAGAAAACTTGAATCAATAGGTCTTTAAAAAGGTTGTAACGTAGCTAAGATAAAGGTAGGTAAAAGATAGATAAATTTAGGCTTTTAAACCCTAGACTCAGCTTCAATCGGACCTTCGGAATAATTTCCCTCAATAGACCAACTTACTTTGCTTTCACATGCTCCTTTGTACATCTATTTTCTTTCAAGTACATGTGCTCTTTTTTTTTTAGCATTTTACTGTATATACTACAGTTTTTAGAGCATTTCATACTTCTTTTAACTTCCCCAAACTTATTTTCAAAGAATATTCTGAATAGTACTGAGTCTAGTGTTTAAGACAATTTAAAGATAATTAAGAGAGAAGTGATGGCTAAATATTGCAAGGGTTCAAATAAAATTAGGCCATATAGTCTCAAAGTTGGGTTTCAAAGGATAAAATTTTATCAAGGTTGGCTTGGAAGGTTCAAAAGGTCCAAACAAAAGTTGCCTAAATTATTTTCAACATTCCACGCTTCCTAGGATTTCACCTGAAGAAACTACTAAGTCAATTCTAGAGACATAAACTTTCATGCATGCCTACCTTTCTTAAGGAACTAAAAATTTTATGGTACGATTTGCATGTTTTATTAAAAATACATTTATATCATTATTCAGCTAACATAACAATTTATTGAAATAATAGAAATTTATTTATATGAAGTTTAGCATACTTAACAAAATTTCAAATTATTGAACAAAATATATCCTAATCATAATTAAAAGAGCTATTTATTCTGAGTGGAAATAATTTCAATTTTTGGTCCCCCTAATTAAAATGAACAATGTCCTCATTGTTTAAAGTGAATAGATACTATACAGCAGGTAGGATTTTAGAAAAGAGGAGGTGAGCCAATTTGACTGTTTAAGTACCAAGCTCTTTCTAAATTCAATCCTAGACATGTATATTTCTATTTCCACACTTTATACTTCGCGATTTGTTCAATTTTATTAATGATATCCATCTCTTGTTTTATTATGGAAAAATTCCTAATTAACTTTATCCTACAATAACCTAAGAACATAAATAAAATAAAGTCAAGATCCCCCCTTTATTTATTTGCAGATCCTTCTGAATTTTACTTATCTTTTGCTCCATCATTATTGTCTTTGCATGAATTGCTTCGCTCCTTTTTCAATAATGGGCTTCGTGGTTCAAATATGTAATCTAGAAACTCAGGCACAAAAATAATTGGGTCATTGTAAATTTTTGTATGAGCACTTCTCATCAAGTCATTCCTTATTTTTGAGTATTACTAGTAAGATTGTTGCTGCCACTGCATATGTTGCATTACGTCCATCAACTTTGACAACTCATCTCAAAGATCTGGGTGAGGCGGTTGAGCTCTAAACTTTGAAGTCTCGATATCAGGTTTAGCTTCTGGTTCCATTGGTTCCACCTTATCAGGGATTTCAGCCGATTGCACTGGCTCGATCCGTGTGGGATCTTCTTCTTCTTCTTTTACGGGATCCTCACTTTCTTCAAATCGTTGTTGTAGAACAGATTCTCTAGCTATTCGATAGAGGTCCCAATCAATGATTGTGCCCTGGCTATAGCATATCTTCTTTACGTTTGCAACAATTTTAGCTTTCAAGCACAGAATTGTTATCATAAAGGGAAAGTAAGCTGGGCCAGAACATGAACGTCTAACGGCACAATTCCACATTTCCCTCAGGATGTTTTTTCCCACATCAATGGTCTTCCCACTTAAAATCGAGTATAATAAGACCATTCGCTCTAATGAGATTGTAGTCCCATGTAGGCTAGGCATAAGGCTGAATCGGATGATGTAGAACCATACCTTTGCGAGTGGTGTCAAATATCTCTTCAACAAGTGTGGATTCCTTGCTTGGACACAGTCCACTTAGAACCTGGAACTGTAAGTTACTCGAGAATTTCTTGCAAATTTTTAGACTCTGTATTACTCATCAAGTAAGAATGTTCGTCGTTTTCAAAATCAGGCAATTCAAAGAACTCGTTAATACCGTTTGAAGTTATTGGTACCTTGATTCCGTGAACTGGAACTTCTGTCAACTTTCTTGAGGATAAATTCACATAGAATTTGCGTACTAACTCCTCATCCATACTAGGTCTCTTCTCAGAAAACAACACCCAATTGAGAGTTTCAGTAACCTGACGAATACACGCCATAAAACCAATATTGCTGCTTTCTTTCAATGTAAAACCTTTCTATGGATGCATCTATTGATTCTTGAAGATACTCTCTTATCTTGCTTTGGCTTCTTCACAATGGAACTTGTTTTGTGATTCGTCAATTTGGGCAGATGCACGAGTTCTCTTGCGAGCCATGATTAACCTGATCATAAGATGGTAACAATTATTTTCTCAAAAAATTAATTAATATAAAATATTAATAATTTAATAAATTGAAAAATTAGATAATTAAATTAAAATTTAATAGAAAAAATGGTCTTACCACCTTTTTTGTAAAAATTAAGAACTCTTAAGAAAACTAATTTTGAATCAAAAGATGGCAAATTAAAAAAGGTTTAGGGGTTTTTGGCTAAGAATGGGTGAAAGGGTGGTGTGTCGCTCGGGCATGCAAGGCAGCAACACCCAGCAGAGGATGGATGTGAGCAGCGTGCGGATCGTTGAGCAGTTCGTGTGGCACAAGACAAGGTGTCAGCGACCGATCACCGGGCGATGTTGTGGCTAGGGAATTGTTAGGAGGTTTAGGCACTTAAGAGTTTTGGTGTTTTTGGAGGGAATGGTGTATGAATGATATGGGTGGAATTTATAGTGAAAGGAGTAGGAGCTAGAGTAGAATTCTTCAAAATTCTAAGTTCCAATTCTACTCAAAGTAAACAACAATTAATAACTAATATAACACATATTAAATTATTATTTGCTATTAATTTATTAAGATAAAAACTTATAGAATAAAATATGATTAAATTAAAACTAATCCTAACTCTAAATAAAGTTGATAATAATTAATATATATTATAATGGATATAATTATATATTAATAATTATCATCTTTTCTTTTTTTTTTTTTTTATTGAACTAAAACATTTATTCTAGATGCTTTTGAAAATATTTACAAAAAGCGCATCTAATTTTAATATTTACAAAAGAGCAATCAAATTTTTAAAATAATTTAATTAAGTTCCTAGACTTAATGAAAACTCAAGATTGAGTTGCAACATAAAACTTGGATCAAAATTGACCCTTTTATTTCAAACACTAAAAATTTATTTTGTCATTTAGGGAATAATTTCTTGGAAAATTATGTTAAAATCAATTCCTAGGAAAGATTGGAGAGGTCACAAGGGGTTCTACTTAAGTTCGAATCTCCTAGACATAATTTATTTAAACATACTAATCCCAAAAATATACCCTAAATCATTTATTCAAATAGAAGAACAATAAAAATTAAATATCTGAGAAAATGAACGAGATTTGATTCAGTTCAATTTTATCTCCCCGGTAATGTTTCAAACGTTGAGCATTAACTCGAAAATTACCTCATTTACCTTGAAGTTCAACAACTCCGTATGGATAGACTCGATGAATCATAAATGGACTGAAACCAACATGATTTTAACTTACCTGGAAAGAACCTTAATTTGGAATTGAATAACAAGACTTGCTGACCTACTTCAAATTCTAGAACTCGAATGTTCTTGTCATGCCATTTCTTGAGTCTCTCCTTAAGTAATTTGGCATTCTCATATGAAGACATTCGGAATTCTTCTAACTTGTTAAGTTGAAACATCCATTTCTCTTTGGCACTTTTAAGATCCAAGTTGAGTCGTTGGAGAGCCCAGTAAGCTTTGTGTTCTAAATCCAAAGGTAGATGGCGGGCTTTCCCAAAGGCTAACCTATAGGGTGACACCGCTAAAGGTGTCTTGTATGCTGTCCTATATGCCTATAAAGCATCATCCAATCTTTTGGACCAATCTCGTCGGTTCAGGCAAACTACCTTTTCAAGTATGCCTTTAATCTCCTTGTTTGCCAGTTCAGCTTTCCCATTCGTCTGCGAATGGTAAGCTGTAGCGACCTTGTGTTTCACTCCATGTTTATCTAATAACAATTTCAACCACTTGTTCACAAAATGGGGCCCTTCATTACTGATGATGGCTCTGGGGTTCTAAACCTTGTGAACACATGTTTCTACAAAAAAATTATTACAACCTTAGCATTGTTTGTCGGATATGCCTCTGCCTCAACCCACTTAGACACAAAGTCCACTGCTACTAATATGTACTTGTGACCAAAAGATGGAGGGAAAGGACTGAGAAAGTCAATACCCCAAACATCAAATAATTCTACCTCAATGAGTTTGTTCGAGGCATCTCATTTCTATTGGTGACATTTTCGACCTTTTGACATCAATCACAACTCTTTACGTAAGCATATGCATCTTTGAATAGTGTTGGCCAAAAAAATCTGGTTTGCAATACCTTGGCTATAGTACGTGTACCTCTGAAGTGTCCCCCACTCAGAGCTGAGTGACAGTGATATAAAATCTTACGTACTTCATCTTCTGCCATGCATCTCCTGATCATTTGATCTGTACACTTTTTAAACAAATACGATTCTTCCCAGAAATAGTACTTCACATTGTGAAGAAAAGTTTTCTTTTGATGATACGTCTTATCAAACGGCATCAAACCACAAGCTAAAAAGTTAGAAATATCAACAAACCAAGGGGTATTATGGACATGATTTGCCTTCAGTATGTGTTCATCCGGAAACATCTCTCGAATTGGTATAAGAGGTGAGTTCTCTTCTTGCAGCTCAAATCTGGACAAGTGGTCTGCTACTTGGTTTTCCACTCTCTTTCGATCTTGAATTTCTAGATCAAACTCTTGAAGTAGAAGTACCCATCAGATCAGTCTCGGATTAGCATCTTTCTTGGCAAGTAAATACTTAATTGCCGAGTGGTCCGTAGAAACAGTTACTTTGGTACCTACAAGATAAGATCGAAACTTCTCAAAAGCAAACGCAATAGCAAGTAACTCTTTTTCTGTTACTATTTAATTAAGTGCATTTGAATTGTTTTGTCAAAATTAATTATTTTTTCAACAAGAATTTTATCAAAACTCTATGATTTTAAGTTAAAAAGGGCATGTAAAATGTGTAAATTTCCGTGTTTCTAGTAACTCACTGACTTGGGCCACATGGCCAACCCAGACGCCCATGTGCCAAGTCGTGTACCCTTCGAAATAACCCCACAATCCTGTGTGCCAGGTCGTGTAACAGCCTAACTTGCAAACCTTTGAAAGCTACAGTGGACACACGACCGTGTGTCACACACGGCTGAGACACACGCCCGTATCTCTACCCGTATGGACAAAAAATATGTCATTTCCAAGCCATTTTTCTCACCCAAACTCATAACTCAAGTACAAGCAAATTGCACCTATAGTCAAGCATTCAAAACTCACTTTGCATATGCATATCAAAGCTTAATCAACCTAGAATCTAACCATTCAACCAATATGCCACAATGACACCTCAATTTCAACAAAACAATTTTACTTAAACACCTAACCATTTCATTCCACAACTAAACTACTAATTGGATCATCCCAATGCTATATTTGCCACAATGTTCATAAATCAAATGTATATACATAATCAATACAAAATAGCCGTATTCACAACTAACCTATACCATACCAAATTTACCAAAAGATGATCACTTTCAAACTACCAAATCAAGACAATAGCAACATTATGAACTATCCTCTTTTTCACAATTCACCAACTCATATTATAGCATTTCCATATCATCATTTTGGCCAACACAATATCAAGTTACCAACCACACAAGATACCATATAAATATACATCATACCAAATAGATAAAATTTCTTCACGAAAATTTTATACGACACTACTAACATGCTGTAGACATTAAAATAATAATAAAATAAATTTTTGAACATCGAATTTGTGGTCTAAAAACCACTGTTCTAATTTCACTGAAAATGGGTTGTTACAACGAACCCTCTAGGTCAGTACGTATTAGTTGATAAAGTTTGTAAAAACTATCCTTTGATGATTTAGGGTTGCAACTTTTTGACTAATTTGATATTATTACTCTTTGATGAGTTTGATGTGATTTTGAGTATGGATTTGTTGACTCTGCATGATGCTGATGAAAAGTTTTGAATTAAATCAGATAGACTGGATAGTGCATCTAATGTTATTTCAGCTATGTTGGAACAAAAATATGTTAGAAAAGGGTATGACACATATCTCACTTATATATTTGATTCAAGAGTTTCAAAATATCGGTTCCGGTTGCATGTGAATTTACATATGTGTGTCCAGAAGAATTACCAGGGTTACCACCGACCAAAGAGGTTGAGTCTGCTATTAAATTAATGCCAGAAACATCTTCGATATTGTTAGCTCTGTATAGAATGGTACCTACAGAATTGAAAGATTTGAAAGCACAGTTGTAAAAGTTGATCGATAAGGGCTTTACTCATCCCAGCTTTTCTCCTTACGGTGCTACTATGTTATTTGTTAAGAAAAAAGACAGGTCAATGCGATTATGTATCGATTATCGACAAGTCAACAAAGTTACGATTAAGAATAAGTATCCATTGTCGTGTATCGATGATTTGTTTGACCAGCTGAAAGGTGCGACAATATTCTCAAAGATAGATCTTTATTATGGTTATTATCAACTATGGGTTAAAGACTCTGATGTGTCAAAAATTACATTTAGGACCAGGTACGAACATTATGAGTTTCTTGTAATGCCATTTGGTTTTACTAATTCACCTACTATGTTTATGGACTTCATGAATAGAATTTTCAGATCGTATTTAGATAAATTTATTGTTGTGTCTATTGATGACATTCTAATCTATTCAGGGGATAAGACAGAGCATGCCCAGCATTTGAGAAGTGTTTTGCAAACTTTACGTAAAAAATAACTATTCACTAAGTTTAGCAAATGTGAGTTCTGGCTTTGAGAAGTCAAATTTTTGGGACATGTGATATCCGCAGATGGTATTAGAGTTTATCCGAGTAAAATCCCAATTGTGGTAGAGTGGAAACCTCTAAGAAATGTATCTAAAGTCAAAATTTTTTTGGGTTTAGCAAGATATTGTCAAAGATTTGTCAAGTGATTTTCAATGATTGCTACGCCATTGACAAAACTATTGCAAAAGGATGTCAAATTCGAATGGTCTGAGAAATGTTAGCAAAGTTTTAATTAGTTGAAATCTTTGTTAACCAAGGAACCTGTGTTGGTTCAGCCATAGTCCAGTAAAGAATTTCTAATTTATAATGATGCTTCATTGAATGGTTTGGACTGTGTTTTGATGCAAGAGGGCAAAGTGATAGCGTATGCTTCTCGACAATTGAAATCGCACGAAAAGAATTATCTGACTCACGACTTAGACCTTGCAGCTATTGTATTTGCTTTAAAGATTTGGCATTTGTACGAGGAAAAATGCCATATCTTCACGGATCACTAAAGCCTAAAGTATTTGATGTCACAGAAAGATTTGAACTTGAGACAACGCAGATGGCTTGCATTGTTGAAAGATTATGTTTTTTTGATTAACTATCACCCAGGAAAGGTTAATGTCATTGTTGACACACTGAGTAGGAAATTCCTATTTGCTTTGTGAGCTTTGAACACGTGGTTAACATTGATTGATGACGGTTCAATTTTAGCTAAATTAACAGCTAGAATGATGTTTCTGCAACAGATTTGTAAAGCTCAGAAATATGATGAAAATTTGATTACTAAACGAAAACAGATTGAGACAACATTTGATTCAAATTTTCATGTTGGTTTTGATAACAATTTGTACTTTAAATGTATAATTTGTGTTCCGAAAAATTTTTATCTCATTCAGAAGATCTTACAGGAAAGTCACAGTAGTAGCTTGTCGATTCATCCTGATAGCAATAAAATGTATGGCAGGTATGAAACTAGAGATTTCACAGTTTGTATCGACAGTTTGGTTTATCAGCAAGTTAAAGTCGAGTATCAAGTACCTTCTGGTTTGCTACAACCTATAATGATTCTAGAATGGAAATGGGAACATGTCACGATGGATTTCGTATTGGGATTGCCTTTATCTCTGGGAAAGAGAAATGTTGTATGGGTCATTTTAGATCGTTTGACAAAATTCGCACATTTCAATCTAGTGCTTATGGATTTGTCACTTGAGAGATTGGCAGAGTTGTATGTTGCTGAGATTGTTAGATTTCATGGTGTACCAGTTTCCATTATCTCTGATAGGTATTTGCGGTTTACGTCTCGATTCTAGAGCAAGTTACATGAAGCTCTAGATACTCGACCACATTTTAGCACAACATTTCATCCACAGACCGATGGTTAGTCTGAGCAAGTAATTTAGGTACTCGAAGATATGCATCGATGTTATGTTTTACAGTTCGAAGGTAACTAAGAGAGATGTCTACCGTTAGTTGAATTTTCTTATAATAACAGTTATCAAGTGACCATTAAAATGGAACCGTATGAAGCTTTGTATGGTCGCAAGTGTCAAACTCTGTTATACTGGATTGAGCTGAATGAAAAAAATTTATTCAGCGTTGATTTGATATAGGAAATCGAAGAAAAGGTCAAAGTGATACGTGATAGTTTGAAAGTAGCTTCGGATCGACATAAATCTTACACAAATTTGAAAAGAAAAGACATTGAATTTAAAGTTGATGACAAAGTATTCTTGAAGGTACCACCTTGGAAGAAAGTCCTTCGATTTGGCCGGAAAGGAAAGCTTAGTTCACGGTTTATCAAGTCGTACAAGATCATTGAGAGAATTGGGCCAGTAGCTTTCATATTGGCTTTGCAGTCAAAGTTAGAAGTGATTCATAATGTCTTCTATGTATCGATGTTACGAAGGTATCGATTAGATCCTTCACACGTAATATCCCCAGTTGATGTTGAGATTCAGCCTGAAATGACGTACAGTGAAGAATCGATAAGAATTATAGCTTGGGAAGTTAAAGAATTAAAAAATAAAAGTATAGCTTTAGTTAAAGTTCTCTGGCAATGTCACGAAATAGAAGAGGCTACCTAGGAACTGGAAGAAGCTATGAAAGTGCAATACCTGAACTTATTATTCGGTAAGATCTTTGGGGACAAAAATTCCTTTAGGGGGGAGAGTTGTAACGACCCGTTTTTAGTGAAATCAGAACAGTAGTTTCGAGACCACAAATTTGATGAGTAAGTTATTATTTTATTAATATTTTTATGTCTATGGGACATTAGTAAGGTCAAACTAAAATTTCGTTAAGAAATTTTGGCATTTGCATAATTAATTAAGTGAAAAGGATTAAATCGTAAAAGGTGCAAAACTAGAGTTCAATTTGTCAAAAAGGCCAAATGGCTATAAAACTTTAAAGTGAATTGACTTAAATGGTAATTATACCATTGATAATATTAGTAGACAAAGATGGGCATGAATTTGGTGTTTTATTTAGTTAAAAACAAAGGTTAATATAGTAATTAGTAAAATAAACATAAAACAAATAAAAGACCAATAAGTGCTCATCTTCTTCAAGCATTCTTCCACCAATTTTGAAGAACATAAAAACACCATTTTTAGGGTCGAAGTATTCAACTAAGTCCCTTGATTGCATGGTATGAATTTGAACTCCATTTTTAATGATTTTTATGTTTTTTGAAGTCGTTTTAGCTTAATCTATCCAGCCCAGGAATCAATTTGTAAAAATGTTAAAGGTTGAGGGTTATGCCATGAATGCTTACGTATGATTCTTGATGTTTAATGATAGATTATGAGTCCTTATTGATAAATAAACAAGTTTTGTAAAATCATTTTTTATGAAAATTTCATTTAAGGACTTGTTTGTAAAAATAGTAAAAGTTCATGTTAAATTTATGAAATGATGAATGGTATGGGTTGGTTTAAGTCCCTAGAGAAATCAATTAGCTTGAAAAGAGGATTAAAATGCTTAGATTTTAATTTATGAGCTTAAGAACTAAATTGTGAAAGTTAAGATGTTAGGGCAAAATAGTAATTTTGCATAAATATGAAATGTGAACTAAATTGAACAGTAGAGATATTAAATGGATTGAATTTTTCTATTTAGATAAGATAGACCACGTACAAATTTAGATCGGGAAAAAGCTAAAGCCTCGGAGTAGTTCGACTTCATTTCTACGCCCCAGTCATTGCGGTAAGTTCGTATGTACAGATTACTATATTCATGTTATTCAATTGTATGTTATTATGTATTTAAAATGATATTGAGTGATGTATATCCAAATTAATTCCATGACTATTATCAAGTCCCGGTTGAATATTAGGGATTTGTAGGATACAAATGACATGTCATTAGGGATTTCATGTCTCGGGTGCTGGTCTTGAATGTCCTACCGATGGCTGGGGTCCTCCATTTGTTGTGGATACTCCATAGGTCATGTGAGCAGTATCGTGTAGCTTATGTTCCGACCCACAACTCGTGTGAGCAATGATATAAAGGAAGGGTTACGATTATATGTTGAAGCACACTTCGTGTGAGCTTTCTCGAGAAGCCGATTATATTCTAGATGGTTCAACGAGCAAGAAAAAGGGATTGAAATGGTAAGTTTCCAAACATAATTATGAACATTCTCATGAAAATGATAGATGAATCAAATGAAGTATGTTCATATGGAAATGAATTATCATATGTTTAGTTCAAGTGAGTTATGAATAAATGTACTAATTTGTGTATTGATGATGATGCATCGGCTTGTGTCAAGCTTGTGGTTCGATTATATTATGCTTATACTTAATGTTATTGGAACGACGAAAATGTGCAACTGTACACAATCGCAACAAGTAATAAAGTGACAAGTAAATGTCGAGTTATCATACCCATAGGGACTGTAAAAGAATTATTTATGAAAGTAAGTTTAAACACTTTGGTGAAAGAAAAATATTTGGATTTGGGAAATGATTAAAAACTAGAAAACAAAGTAAAATAAAATAAAATAAAGTTCTAATGCACAATTTCAAAAGCTAATTTTAATCAAGATGATATAATTGTGTTGGATTAATTACATTTCCTTACCTTAGAATCATTAAACTTATGCTTATACTTATTACTAATAAATCACGGCAACTCGATAATTTGCTAGCTTATGAGAATATTTACAAATAAAAATCCATTCATCTCTTGTACATATTCCTATGTCAATTTGACCGATAAAACAAATTTATAAAGATAAACATGTTATTGCATATACATACTTATTGGATTAAACAATATCTCGCATATTCCTATGTCAATTCAAACGATTAATTCAACCTAATAAGCATATAAAAGACTATGTGAGGTAACAAAGTATCCTTATCTTGAAAAATTTTAATCACAATAATCTTGCAAGTTATGCAAGGCATATGTATCGCCAAATACAACGCTAATCTAATCTTCAGCTACCTTAGAAGAATTAAACATGCACTGATTAAGTATTGTGTCCATTAGTTACAATTTCAATGCCTTTAAATAATTAATTCTTTAGTTATCTTACAATTGTAATGCAAGAATAACTCAATCATGGTTTTAATTAATCAAACATTTTACCAAGGCCTATAATAGCATAAACATAAATTTAACAAATCAAGAGGACGAAATGCAATCAACCCAACACGAATTAAATTCAAGCTAGGCTGATTAAATTAATCATTCCAATAGCATAAAAATTCATATATATGTTCATCATAAAAACAAAAAAAATTAAAGAGATAAGGAACAAGAATCAAATCCGATAGTTTTCCGTGGCTTGACTAGGTTGCTTCGTTCTTCCTTCTTTGTTGTCCTCACCGGTCAAGGCTGCTATGAACACTCAATTGCTTCTCCAAAATGGCTGAAGAAGACCCTTTTCCCAAGAGGAGAAATTGGCACAAGAGCAAGGGCCTTTGAATGGGAAAATGAGAGAAAAAAGTGAGAGAGGAGAGAAGAGTTGTGAGAGAAGAGATGTGAATGAGGGATGATTTAAATGGGCAGCAAAGGGGGGTTTATATAGCTGAGAATGGCTGTTAAAAATAGAAAATTTCAGCAGCCAAATATCCCCCTCATGGCCGGCCATCCTACATGGCAAAGTTGAGACTTTCAACTTTGCTAAAATTAGCCTGGGGCAAATCCGTAAAGCCTTAATTTAAGGTGAGGTTTGAATGCAATTTGGAAGTCTTCCAAGGGCCATTTTACAGCTCATTTAACCAGATAAAAATGCTGATTGTGGTTAGCAATTGAACGATTCTAGGCTGCCCAATTGTTGGCTGATTCGGTTCGCTCAATTTGGTTCAACTGGGCCCTTTTTCCATAATTAATTAAAATTAATTTATTTAGACCAAATTAAATTGGGAATAAATTAAAATTAATTAAATTATGAATTAATTCACATATTTGGACTGTCTTCGACTGGAAATTATTTTGCCTTGTTACTTCAAATTGCTTCTCGGTTTTGTTCTTCTAACGGTGTCTGCCGAGTCAATTTTTGCCTTTTGTACGAATCTGTCAAAAATAATCAAAATTCACTAAAAATAATTTTAAAATTGACAAAAAATTAACATGTTCAAAATTTTAAAACAATTTAATTATTTTATAAAAATTAATTATTTTATGACAAAAATTCTATCGAAAATGCATGATTTTAAGTAAAATTAGGTATGAAAAATTATATAAATCTTTATGTTTCCACACCCTCAAACTTAAATCATTTCTCATCCCGAGTAATGCACAAATTTCAGAACGAATTTCTCAGAAACACTTTTGAAGAATTCCTTCAGAACAACTTTCTTCTCAAAATTATGAATTTAATATACTTAGGCTCAAAAATAAGAAATTTGATAATTTTACTACTTAAGTATGCATATCGTTCAAATTACATCCAACAACTATTATAATAACAAAATTAGACTAAATACCTCTTTAACAAAGACATGTTAACCCTTACCAATTTGATTTTTTTTTATTCCCTTATTCAAGACTAAGCTGCAATCATTAAGTTTAACTTATGTCTTCATAAGTTGACCTTAGCAGTTTCTCTCCACTAATGTAGGTAGCATAGAAGCTTGAATAAATAGGTCTTTATTAAGGTTGTAATGTGCCTAGGCTATGGGTATGTAAAAGATAGATAAATATTGGCTTAAAAACCCTAGACTCAGCATAAAATCGAACCTTCAGAATTTTTACCTTCGATACACCAACTTATTTTACTTTCGCATGTTGTTTTGTACAACTATTTACTTTCGAGTACATTTTGTTTTCAATACAAATTCGAGCACTTGCTTCATGTACTACAATTTTTGGGCAATTGATACTTCTTTTCAATTCCCCCAAACTTATTTTCAAATAATATTCTGAATAGTAGTAACCCTAGTGTATGGGACAATTTTAAAGATAATGAAGAGAAAAGTGATGGCTAAATATTGCAAAGGTCCAAATAAAACTAGGCCATATAGTCTCAATGTTGGGTTTCAAAGGAAGATTTTATCATGGTCGGCTTGAAAGGCTCAAACGGTTCAAACAATAATTGCCTAAGTCATTTTCAATATTCCATGCTTCCTAGGATTTTGCCTCAAGAAATTACTAAGTCAATTCTAAAGACTTAAACTTTCATGCATGCCTAATTTTTTTGTAGGGAAAAAAAATTCTATGGTACAAATTTGCATGCTTTATTAAAAATACATTCATATCATTATTAAGCTAACATAATAACTTATTAAAATAATAGAACTTTATTAATACTGAAGTTTAGCATACTTAACAAAATTTCAAATTATTGAACAAAATATATCCTAATCATAATTAAAAAAAATATTTTGAGTGGAATTAATTCAAATTTTTGGTCCCCCCAACTTAAAATGAACAATGTTCTCATTGTTTAAAGTGAATAGATACTATACACCAGGTAGGATTTTAGAAAAGAGGAGGTGAGTCAAATTGACTGCTTAAGTACCAAGCTCTCTCAAAATCCAATCCTAGACATGTATATACCTATTGCCACACTTTAGCCTTTGTGACTTGTTCAGATTTTATTTATGATTCCTATCTTTTGTTTTATTGTGCAAAAATAAAAATTCCTAATTAACCTAATCCTAATATAACTTAAGAATAAAAATAAAATAAAGTTGAGGTCCTCCCTTTTTTATTTGTTTGTCGATCCTTCCGAATTCGACTCATCTTTTGCTTCATCATCATGAATTGCTTTGCTCCCTCTTCGACAATGAACTTCATGGTTCAAATATGAAATCTGGAAACTCAGGCACAAAAATAAATGGGTAATTATAAATTTTCCTAAGGGCACTCCTCATCGAGTCATCCCTTATTTTTGAGTATCTCCAGTAGGCTTGTTGCTTCCATTGCATGTGTTGTATTAAGTCCATTAGCTTTGAAAGCTCATCACGAAGATCTGGGCTAGGCAGTGGAGCTCTAAACATTGAGGTTTCGATATCAGGTTTAGCTTGTGGTTCCATTGGTTTTGCCCCACTATGGACTACAGTTGATTGATCTAGTGGGATCTCTGTGAGGTCATCTTCTGCTTCTTCGGGATCCTCACTTTCTTCAACTCGTTGCTGTAGAACAGAATCTCTAGCTACTCGATAGAGGTCTCAATCAGTGATTGTGCCCTTACTATATCATGTCTTCTTTACGTTCGCAAGAATTTTTGCTTTTAAGCACAAAATTGTTATCGTAAAGGGGAAATAAGTTGGGCCAGAACGTCTAACGGCACAAATTCACATTTCTCTTAGGATAATTTTTCCCACATCAATGGTCTTTCCAGTTAGAATTGAGTATAATAGGACCATTCGCTCTAATGAGATTGTAGTCCCATGCGAACTAGGCATAAGGCTGAAACGGATGAAATAGAACCATACCTTCGCAAGTGGTGTCAAATATTCTTTTCGACACGTGTGGATTCCTTGCTTTGACACAGTCCACTTAGAACCTAGAACTGTGAGTTCCTCGAGAATTTCTTGCTCAACAAAGTAGAATATTCATTGTTTTCAAAATCAGGTAATTCAAAGTACTCATTAATAGCATTTGAATTTATTGGTACCTTGATTCCGCGAACTGGAACTTCGGTCAATTCGCTTGAGGTTAAATTCGCATAGAATTCACGAACTAGTTCCTTATCCACACTTGGTCTCTTTTAACGAAACAATTCCCAATTGAGGGCTTTAGCAACTTGATGAATACGTGCCATAAATTCTCCGTAGTTATGCTTTCTTTCAATGTGAAGCCTTTCTCTCGATACATCTGTTGATTTTTGAAGATACTTTCGTATCTTACTTTGGCTTCTTCATAGTGGAACTTATTTTGTGTTTCATCGATTTGGGCGGATGCACGAGTTCTCTTGCGAGGCATGATTAACCTGAACATAAAATAGGAAAATTATTTTCTCAAAAACTTAATTAATAAAAATTAATAATAGTTCAATGGTTTGAAAAATTAAATAATTGAATAAAATTAAAATTCAAGAGAAAATTCGGTCTTACCACCCTTTTTTTAAATAATTAAAAGAAAAAGAGGTCGATTTAAGGTAGGTTGGAGGATTTGGCTAAGAATGGGTGAAGGTGTGTGTCGCAAAAGTGTTGGAAGGCTGCTAGGTGTGCAGGCAGATGGGTGCAAAAGCGTGCAGCAACATGTAGTAGTGGGCGCAAGCAGCAGCGTGCGGGACCTTCGACAAGCAGGCCTGATGCGCTGGGACGTGTGCAGGTGTGGCGCACAAGAGCAGGACACGGCCTAGGCGACTGTTAGGGTTCGGGCGTGTAGCGTGCTAAGGTTGCTAGCCATGCAATGTGCGATTGAGGCTTGCGACACTTAAGGGGGTTTGGTGCTTTGGGGTTTTGAGTGATGAATGAATGGGGGGAAGTAAGGGTGGAATTATCAATTGCTATTAAATTATTAAAACAAGAATAAAATATGATTAAAATTAAACTAATCCTAATTCTATGCTAAGTTGATGAAAATTAATATATAAATTATAAGAGATATAATTATATATTAAAGTTTATCATATTTATTTAAATATAAATATTAAAAAATATTTATTTTAGATGCCTTTTGGAAATATTTACAAAAAGAGGCACCTAGTTTATATTATTTACGAAATTAGCAACCAAATTTTAAAAATAATTCAATTAAGTCCCTAGACTTAATGAAAATTTGAAACTGAGTTGTAATTTAAAACATGGATCACAATTTGAACCTTTTATTTGAAAAATTAAAAATTTATTTTGTCATTCAAGGAATAATTTCTCGGAAAATTATGTAAAAATCAATTCCCAGGAAGATTGGAGAGGTCACAAGCGGTCCCACTTAAGTTCCAACCTCCTAGACAGAATTTATTTAAACATAATAAACCTGAAAATATACCCTAAATAATTTATTAAAACCAAGAAAATTTAAATATTTGATAAACTGAACAAGATTTGATCCCGTTCAGGTTTTTCTCCATAGTAATGTTTCAAACGCTAAGCATTGACTTGGAAATTACCTCCCTTACCTTGGAGTTCAACAACTCCATATGGATAGACTTGTTGAATCGTAAATGGACCAGACCAACGTGATTTTAACTTACCTGGGAAGAAATTCAATCTAGAATTAAATAACAAGACTTGTTGACCTACTTCAAATTTTCTAACTTGAATGTGCTTGTCATGCCATTTCTTGAGTCTTTCTTTGAGTAATTTGGTATTTTCATATGAGAACATTTGGAATTCCTCTAGCTTGTTGATTTGGAGCATCTGTTTCTCTCTAGCAAGCTTAAGGTCCAGGTTGAGTCATCGAAGAGCCCGGTAAGCTTTGTGTTCTAACTCTAGAGGTAAATGACAGGCTTTCCCAAAGACCAACCTATAGGGTGACATTCCTAAAGGTGTCGTGTATGTTGTTCTGTAAGCCTATAAAGCATCATCTAGTCTTTTGGACCAATCTCGTCAGTTCGGGCAGACTATCTTCTCAAGTATGCCTTTGATCTCCTTATTTGCCAGTTTAGCATGCCCATTTGTCTACGGATGGTAAGCTATTGCAACCTTGTGTTTCACTCCCTGCTTGTCTAATAACCATTTTAACCACTTGTTCACAAAGTGGGATCCCTCATCACTGATGATAGCTCTTGGGGTTCCAAACCTTGTGAACACATGCTTCTGTAGAAACTTCATCACAACCATAGCATCGTTTGTCGGATATGCCTCAACCTCGACCCACTTAGACACATAGTCTACTACTACTAGTATGTACTTGTGACCACAAGACGGAGGAAAAGGACCAAGAAAGTCAATACCCCATACATCAAACAACTCTACCTCAATGATGTTTGTTCGAGGCATCTTATTTCTATTGGTGACATTTCCAACCCTTTGACATCGATCACAGCTTTTCACGTAAGCATATGCATCCTTGAATAGTGTTGGCCAAAAGAATTCGGCTTGCAATACTTTGGCCACTGTACGTGTACCTCCAAAGTGTCCCCCACTTGGAGCTGAGTGACAGTGGTATAAAATCTTCGGTATTTCATCTTCTGCCACGCATCTCCTGATCATCTGATCTGCACACTTTTTAAACACATATGACTCTTCCCAGAAATAGTACTTCACATCATGAAGAAACTTTTTCCTTTGTTGATACGTCTTATCAATTGGCATCAAACCACAAGCTAAATAGTTAGCAATATCAGCAAACCAAGGGGTATTATGGACATGATTTACCTCTAGGATATGTTCATCTGGAAACGTCTCCTGAATTGGTATAAGAGGAGAATTCCCTTCTTGTGGCTCCAATCTGGACAAGTGATCTGCTACTTGATTTTTGACTCCCTTTCGATCTTGAATTTCTAAATCGAACTCTTGAAGTAGAAGTACCCATCGGATCAGCCTCGACTTAGCGTCTTTCTTCACAAGTAAATACTTAATTACCAAGTGCCATGTATAGATAGCCACTTTGGTACCAACCAGATAAGATCCAAACTTGTTGAAAGCAAACACAATAGCAAGTAACTCTTTTTCTGTTACCGTACAATTCAGTTGAGCTTCTGTTAGGGTTTGACTTACGTAGTAGATGAGATGAAAAACTTTGTTCCTTCATTGGCCCAAGACAGCTCCAATTGCGAAGTCACTTGCATCACACATCAATTCGAATGGCAAATCCTAGTCTGGTGTGACGATTATGGGGCCGTGACTAATCGACTCTTCAAATCGTTGAAGGCTTTTAAGCATTCATCATCAAACTGAATATAGAGTCCTTCTCCAATAATTTGCATAAGGGTTTAGCAACTTTGGAGAAGTCCTTGATAAATCTACGATAAAAACTGGTGTGGCCCAAAAAGCTCCTCACACCCTTTACAGTCATTTAGGTTCCCATGCCATGTCCCAGACATGGTCTTACGGGGGACCTCTCATCTTGGTGCCAACGCCATGTCCCAGACATGGTGTTACATGGGACCTCTCATCTCAGTGCCAATGCCATGTCCCAGACATGGTCTTACATGGGATCTCTTTACCCAAATGTCATGACATTTGTATCCAATACATTCCTCACGTTTCTACAGGGCCTTTTAACACTGATTCTCTGTCATCTCATACTTGAGTTAACATTAGATATTTTCATGAAATAAATACATAATTGATGAAAAATAACAGCATTAATAATAATTATCAAAATATTGTATTTATTTACCGTAAACTTACCTCGGTACAAAATATGATCAAATCTAGCACTTTAGTCCTCAACCTTTTTCTTTCCCCGGTCTAACTCTGAATTTTGTTCTTCTTGATCTATAATAGAAAATTTAGCTTATTTAATACTCACGTTCATCAAAACAGTCATTAACTCAAACTTTGACAAAATTACGTTTTTGCCCCTAAACTTTTGCATATTTACACTTTTGTCCCAAAGCTCAGAAATTAAACTTCATACCTTATTCTTATGTTTTATGACATGCTGAACATTTTTCCCTTCTATGGCAACATCAAATTCCACTCTAACACTTACTTATGAACATTAGGTATTTTTACCGATTATGTCGTTTTACTCGTTTTCACTTAAAATCACTTAGCAAAAGTTGTTTAACATAATTTCAAGCTTCATATTCTACCATAAAACATCAAAATAAACACATTTCATCGATGGGTATTTTTCCAAATATGAACCTTAGGTTAAATTATTGCTAGAACAAGCTAAATCAAGTTACCGGGACTCCAAAAACGTAAAGAACATTAAAAACGGGGCTAGAATAGACTTACAATCGAGCTTGGAAGCTTGAAAAACCCTATCCATGGTTTCCCCTTTTGAAATTCGTCCATGGGGTTGAAGATGGACAAAAATTGGCTTTTAATTTTGTTTTTAATTCATTTTAATAACTAAATGACCAAAATGCCCTTAATGAAAAATTTTGGAAACATGCCTAACCATGTCCATTTTTGTCTACCAACTTAACCAATGGTCTAATTACCATATAAGGACCTCCAATTTAAAATTTCATAACAATTGGACGCCTCTAACATGTAGAACTCAACTTTTCCACTTTTTACAATTTAGTCCTTTTGATTAAATTGAGTGCCCAAACGTCAAAATTTTCAAATGAAATTTTCACAAAATAATTTTGTGAAATCGTAGACCATAAAAATATAATAAAATAATTTTTTTTCTCATCGGATTTGTGGTCCCGAAACCACTGTTCTGACTAGGCCCAAAATCAGGATGTTACAAACCAAATGGCATGCGTCTAAATGCAAACGTACCGTACGGGCAGGTAAATGTCATTTTGTGTTGATCTTCTGGTGCTACAGTAATCTGATTATACCCTGAGTATCCATTGAGAAAATAATAGTAATCTCGTCCTGCGAGTCTATCCAGCATCTGGTCCAAGAACGACAAATGAAAGTGATCTTTCCTAGTCGCCTTGTTTAGCTTTCGGTAATCGATGTAGATTCTCCATCCCGTAAATGTTCTAGTCAGTATCAACTCGTTGTTCTTATTCTCTATGACAGTGATACCTCCTTTTTTTGGCACGCACTAAATCGGGCTTACCCATGAACTGTCTGAGATGGGATAGATGATACCCGTATCTAACCACTTGATGATCTCTTATTTTACTACGTCCTTCATGATGCGGTTCAGTCTCCGTTGTCCATCGATCGTCTCTTTTTTACCATCTTCTAGGATAATCTCGTGCATGCATACAGATGGACTAATGCCGCGAATATCGACTATGGTCCATCCAATGGCCTTCTTGAATTGTTTCAGAACTAAGATAAGTTTCTCTTCTTGCTTTATGGCCAATTCTACTGAAACAATCACTGGCATAGTAGAAACGTTACCTAAATAAACGTATTTTAAATGAGAAGGTAATACCTTGAGTTCTAATTTAGGTGGCTCATCGATCGACACTTTTGGTTGGGAATAGTCCCTCTTTTCTAACTCCAAAGATTCAAAATGGGAATGTGGATTAAATCCCATTTGATTAGCTTCCAGCAAAGCTAAGTATTCGTCCTCCTCTTCATCATTTAGAGGATCCGATGTCAAAATTCTTTCCAGTGGGTCCTCAACACAGTTGAGTTCCTTCTCCACTATTAAATCCTCTAAAACGGACATTGCAGAGCAATCATCCATTGAGTCAGGAAATCGCATAGACTTAAAGACGTTAAATGTTACCTAGTCATCCTGAACACGCATAGTGAGCTCGCTCTTCTGCACATCAATAAGGGTCCTTCCAGTAGCTAGGAACGGCCTTCCCAGGATAATTGGTACTTCTTTGTCTGCTTCAAAATCTACAATTACAAAGTCAGCAGGAAAGGTAAACTTATCTACACGTACCAATACGTCCTCGATTTTTCCTTCTAGATGTGCTAAGGATCGATTTGCTAGTTGAAGCGCATCTGTAGTTGGTCTAACTTCTCCTATCCCCAACTTCCTAAATATTGACATAGGCATCAAGTTGATACTTGCACCTAAGTCACATAATGCCTTACCACAATATGTTGCTCCAATGTTGCACGGTATGGTAAAACATCCAGGATCCTTCAATTTTGGGAGTAGCTTGTCTTGAATATGTACACTGCATTCCTTCGTCAGAGCTACCGTCTCAAATTCTCCAAGTCTTCGTTTCTTAGACAATATATCTTTCATGAACTTGACGTAGATCAGCATTTGCTCAAGTGCTTCAACCAACGGGATGTTGATGTGAAGTTGCTTGAGTACGTAAAGGAACTTCTTGAATTGAATCTCCTGCTTCTATTTCTGAAGTCTTTGAGGGTAGGGTGGTGGTGGTTTCATTACTGGGACTGATTTTGGTTGATTTGTCTTTGGCGGTAATTCTGCATATAACGACATTGTTAGCTTATCAGAATTAGCTGGTCCTGAGGTTACTTTGTCTGGTTTTTTAGATTCTGGTTTTGGTGAAACTAGAATTTCAACACTTCGTTGAATTTCTTCTGAATCTTGAGCGTCAGTTGGCTCCTTTTCAACTTCAACAGTGTTGGGCTCTACTATTTTTCCGCTCCTCAATGTCAACGCTTTACAATGTTCCTCCCCTAGATTTCTCGGATTCTCCATGTCACTAGGTAGAGCACCTTGTGGATGGTTCCTGAGTTCAGTAGCAAGTTGGCCCACTGGATTATCCAAATTCCTTAGAGTGGCGTCGTTTTTCGCCATGTACGCCTTCAATAGATTCTCTAAGCTATTGGATGGTTCTACTTAGGTTGGTTTCTAAACTTGTTGGGGGAAACTAGGTGGCTGAGTTGGTCTAGGTTGGGCGTAAGTGTTATTGGTTCCAGCCCTTGATTACTCTAGGAAAAATTCGGGTGATTTCGCCACGATGAGTTATAAAAGTTGGATTGCAGTCCTTGCCCCCCTCAGTTTTGATTTTGGTTACCCATGTAATATACGGATTCGAGGTTCGATGGACATTCTTCAAACAAATGTCCTTCCCCACAATACACACAGCCTATATTCTCAAATTGGTTAGGTGGTTGGGATGCAAAACTGTTAGACCCATTAGTGGTAAGATTCTTAAGCATTGAGGATATTGAAGATACCTGAGATGTGAGTGAAGTGAGAGCATCCACTTCATGTATTCCAGCGACTCGTCTTCCTAACGCTACTGAATTGGTTGGCCATTGATAATTGTTGTTGACAATCCTCTTAATAGTTTCGTAAGCCTCATTATAAGACTTAGAAAGGAGAGCACCATTAGCAGAAGCGTCCATTACCATCCTCGTGTGAGCGTTGAGACCATTATAGAATGTCTCAAGTAGAATGCAATGTGCGATTTCATGATGAGGGCACTTTCATAATAACTCTTTGTACCTTTCCCATGCCTCATACAGGGACTTATCATCCATTTCTTAGAAGGCAGTGATCTCATTCCTCAACTTGGCATTCTTGCTCGGCGGGAAATACTTCATGAGGAATCACTCGGCTAACTCTTGCCATGTAGAAATAGACTTCAGTGGCAATGATTTTAACCAAGCACGAGCTCTGTCCCTTAGGAAATTCAGTCGTAATGCATCTTCGGGTACACCAGCTAACTTGAAAGAATCGCTCACTTCCATAAATAGTCTTAAGTGAAGATGAGGATCTTCAGTAGGTATTCCACTGAATTGGCCCATAGTCTGAAGCTGGCTTCAGCTCGAATTATTGTGCCTCGATTTCAGGTCTCCTAATACCCAAAATAAGATAGTTAAATACTGGCACGACATACTATCGTAAAGCTCTATCCCTATCATCAGCAATAAGGATAGGATTCTGAGAAAGGTTTGCTCCATTTCCTTGATTCATATTCTCAAAGTTTATCTCTTTGGTTCTTCTCTGGTTCGCTTGTCTTCTTCGCTGTCGAAAGGTTCGTTCTATTTCAGGGTCCACAGGGAGTAAGTCGATAATCTGGTCAATACTCATAAACACCTTAAATAATCACAAAAAGATTAAGCAAGTAAAGATTTTAACAGGAAAATAAAAAAACCAAAATGTAAAAACAGATTCACAAATAATGACTTTTTTTTAAATAGTCCCCGGCAACGGTGCCAAAAACTTGGAACGAATAAAATGTGTAATTGTACACAACAGCAACAAGTAATAAAGTGACAAGTAAATGTCGAGTTATCGTACCCACAGGGACTGTAAAAGAATTATTTATGAAAGTAAGTTTAAACACTTTGGTGAAAGAAAAAATATTTGGATTTGGGAAATGATTAAAAACTAGAAAATAAAATAAAATAAAATAAAGTTCAAATTCACGATTTCAAAAGTCGATCTTAATCAAGATGATATAATTGTGTTGGATTAATTACATTTCCTTACCTTAGAATCATTAAACTTATGAATATACTTATTACTAATAAATCACGGCAACTCGATAATTTGCTAACTTATGAACATAGTTACAAATAAAAATCCATTCATCTCTTGTACATATTCCTATGTCAATTCGACCGATAAAACATATTTATAAAGATAATATTTATAAAGATAAACATGTTATTGCACATACATACTTATTAGATTAAACAATCTCTCGCATATTCCTATGTCGATTCAAATGATTAATTAAACCTAATAAGCATATAAAAGACTATTTAAGGTAACAAAGTATCCTTACCTTGAAACAATTTAATCACAATAATCTTGCAAGTTATGCAAGGTATATGTACCGCCAAATACAATGCTAATCTAATCTTTAGCTACCTTAGAAAAATTAAACATGCACTGATTACGTACTGTGTCCATTAATTACAATTTTAATGCATTTAAATAATTAATTCTTTAGTTATCTTGCAATTGTAATGCAAGAATAACTCAATCATGGTTTTACTTAATCAAACATTTTACCAAGGCCTATAACAACATAAACATAAATTAAACAAATCAAGAGGACGGAAAACAATCAACCCAACACGAATTAAATTCAAGCTAAGCTGATTAAAATAATCATTCCAATAGCATAAATATTCAAATATAAGTTCATCATAAAAACAACAAAAACTAAAGTGATAAAGAACAAGAATCAAATCCAGTGGTTTTTCATGGCTTAACTAGGTTGCTTCGTTCTTCCTTCTTTGTTGTCCTCACCGGTCAAGGCTGCTATGAACATTGAATTTTTGCTCCAAAATGGCTGAAGAATACCCCTTTCCCAAGAGGAAAAATCGGCACAAGAGCTGATGCAACCTTAGCTCTGGAAATTACTACTGAATCCATTGAGCTGTCACAAGGGCCAGTAACTCGATCACGAGCTAAGAGATTTCGAAATGCAATAGCAAGCTATGTGGAACGAGCTTGGGAAGAGCAAGTGGTCGAATTCGATAGTCATGCTTCGAACCGTTCAAAAAGCGTTACTTGCAATTTATTACAAGCTGAATTTGTTTCTTTTAATTAACTTGTTTTAGTTTAATAAATGAGTAGCTGATCAATTAATTTCACTTATCTTAAGTTTTAATAAATGAGTTAGTTATTAAACTTTATTAAATAAAGATGCTCCTTAATTGATCTAGTTCCTAGGATTATTTATTGATGCATAACTTAAGTTCTTTAAATTATGCTTCTTTAATTAAACTAGTTGCTGGAATAATTATTGCATATAAGTTTTAGTTCATTTATTTAAGTAAGTTTAATGTTTGTTATGATTAATAAGTGTTTTATTTGTTTAATAAACTCATTTTAATGTGTTTATTGCAGGTGACTTTTAGCTTATAGTGGTTACAAATCAAGGTCATTACACATTTAATTAAGTGGCTGTTCAAGTTCTTTTGAGTTACAATTAAAGGGGCTGTTATAAAGGGAGCTTAAAAATCATTAAATGAGTTGTTTTAAAGAGCATTTTATGCCCTTTAAAATTCGGCAGCAACTCTTCCACTTCTAGCCGTTTTTGGAGTTTTCAAGAGAACTTAATCAAGCCTTTAAATGTCATTAAGGAGCTGGTTAAGAGATGGTGTCTATTCAACTAGCCAAGGACAACTCAAGAGTCATTTTCTAAGCCATTAAAGACATTCAAATCAGCTGAATTAAAGTGATTTTATGGAAGGAGTTATTTGGTTCAAAGAATAAGAAAAGACATCAGTTTTTATGGTACATTAAGTGGATGTTTTTGACCATTTGGTTACCTTGTTTTAACATTATAAATAGATGTAATCAGCCATAGAGGGGGAAAACTTTTTGCTGAATATAGATGAAATATTTGAATTGTGAGCTATCCAATTCTCTTTGTTTTTTCGGAATTGATTTGACTTGTCAAGCATAGCTTGTGGCGTCCATCTTTTCTTTGTTGCTGAACTTATCACCTTTGGTGTGGCATTCAATATACCTTTGGTTCCTATCATAGTTGATAGTGGGTCAAAGTTCCTTTCCTGTTTCCTTTAACCGAAAAACACCTAAAGACCATTTTGAGATTCGGGTCAACAATTCGTTATTGTTGGTTCATTTTCGGTCTTAGCCAATTAATTTGTTATTGTTTCCTCTTTATTTTGTTTATTACCTTTGTTTGAAGCCATTATCTCTATTTTATTTCATTTTAAAATTGAAACGAATCCATCCTTACTCAATTCATGATTGGGCGACACATACGACTCAAAACATCACAAGACGAGTTCGTATCAAGAGCAAGGAACTTTGAATGGGAAAATGAGAGAAAAAAGTGAGAGAGGAGAGAAGAGTTGTGAGAGAAGAGATGTGAATGAGGGATGATTTGAATGGGCAGCAAAGGGGGGTTTATATAGCTGTGGATGGCTGCTAAAAATATAAAATTTTAGTAGCCAAAGAGCCTCCTCATGGCCGGCCATCCTACATGGCAAAGTTGAGACTTTCAACTTTGCTAAAATTAGCCTGGGGCAAATCCGTAAAGCCTTAATTTAAAGTGAGGTTTGAATGAAATTTGGAAGTCTTCCGAGGGCCTTTTCGCAGCTCATTTAATCAGCTAAAAATTTTTATTTAGGTCAGCATTTAAACAGTTTTGGGTTGCCCAATTGGTGGCTGGTTCGGTTCGCTTAATTTGGTTCAACTGGTGCGATTCAACTGGACTCTTGTTCCATAATTAATTAAAATTAATTTATTTAGCCCAAATTAAATTGGGAATAAATTAAAATTAATTAAATTATGAATTAATACACATATTTGGACTGTCTTAGGCTGGAAATTATTTTGCCTTGTTACTTCGAATAGCTTTTCAATTTTGTTCTTCTAACGGTGTCTGCCGGGTCAATTTTCGACCTTTGTACGAATCTGTCAAAAATAATCAAAATTCACTAAAAATAATTGTAAAGCTGACTAGAAATTAACATGTTCAAATTTTTAATACAATTTAATTATTTTATGACAAAAATTCTATCGAAAATGCATGATTTTAAGTAAAATTAGGTATGAAAAAGTATATAAATCTTTGTGTTTCCAGCTATATAAATGAAATGGTAAGTTATATTTCATTTTCTATGAACTTACTAAGCATTATGTGCTTATGTAGTTTTTTTCCTATGTTTTATAGATTATCGAAAGCTCGTCAGAGATCTATCACACTATCCAGCATAAATATCAGTAGTTTTTGAATGTTTTGGCTAAGGTTATAATGGCATGTATAGGTTGAAATGTAATGTCATTGTGATGAATGGTTGGCTGGTGGATTGGCTTGTAAAACTTGTAAATGTTATCTTGGTTTGCCACCCTTGATGCCTTGATGGTTTATGTCATTGTGCTATCTCATATTGCATGTTTTGGAATGGCTTATGTGGTATGTTTTGTGATAGCTTGATAATGGTAAAATTATGGTATGTTTTGAAAAGCATTGAACTAGTATTTGATGATGAAAATGTGACCAAATATGCATGTTTAGGTAAGTTTTGGATGTTTGCATTTGAGGTGCCTTGAATGGCATATATATTAGTTGATTTTGGGACTCTTGAATTGGTCATTATATGTATGTTTTGATAGAGTTTTGATGCATTGACTTTGTGCACAAAAGGACTATAGGTTGATGCATGATTTGGTGTTGGAAATAGCTTCATTTTGGGTAAATTTATGTCCACACGGCCTGAGACACGGGCGTATGACTCAGCCGTGTGTGACACACGGCCTGGAAACATGGCTGTGTGTCTCTTATAAGTTCTCTTACATGCAAGTTACTCGGTTACACAGCCTAGCACACAACCTGGCACATTGGCATGTGGGGCAATTTCAAGAGTTACACGGCTTGGCACACGGGCGTGTGATACGCCAATTGCACCCTACGCAGAGAGTTACATGAGTGAGCACACGGGCTGGGACACAACCGTGTGTCTCTACTTCAAAAGTTACACGGCGTGAGACATGGGCGTGTGCCTCAACCGTGTGAGGCACACGGCCGTGTGACCCCTATAGACAAATTTTGTAAATTTTTGTTAAACCTTCCAAATGTTTTTGATTTAGTCCCGAATTGTTTATAAGGTGTTCCTAGGGCCTCAAGGGCTCGATTTAAGGATAATGTGTATGTGGATGATTGTTTTATAACATGTTCATGATAATGTATGAAATGTATGTTTAAATGTTTTGTTCATTTGGTAATGCTTTATAACCCGAATCTGACGACGACTATAGGTTAGGGGTGTTACACTTAAAGTGCAAATAAATGTGAATCTGATAAGCATGTAATGTATACAAATTTGTTATATAAATTGATGATTATGAGTACTTTGGCCTTGTGTTCTCTTGAAACCATTGGATATAGTTGGCATGCCATAAGATTATGAGTACTCACCCTTGTGTTTTGTGATTTTGGCATTGAGGCCCCGGGACAATTTAGAGAGATAAGGGAATGTGAGCTAATGTAACACCCAAAACTCAGCTTAGAAGTTAGGCCGGAATTTGGCATGTCACATTGAAGTGTTTTTCGAAAACCATGTTTTCATTAAAAACCCTTCTTGAAATTTTTAACTTTCTGTCATTTAAAACTTGTATAAAACCTCAGTTTGTGTTTGTTTATTTTCAATCGAGGTTTATTTAAAAAAATACTACCTTTAAAACCTTATTGTTGCGGAAGCTTAAGTTAAAGCAAATGATTTACGAAAACGTGATATTTAAAAATTGAGGTGCGGAAACATAGTGTTAGAAAATAGTTATTGTTTTGGAAAACCATGTTCTACTCCTAGTAGATAGAAATCACATCAAATCCCAAATTTAAAATCCAAAAAATATAGAAGCCTTATTACAACCTGGACCAAAATCAAATTATTTAAGTAAATGAGCAAAACAGAATGAAACAATTGCAGTTGTGTGGCCCTCTCTGAGTCCCTCGCAGCTCCAGACCGTCTAACGCTAGGGATTACCTGAAAGGTAAAAAAAGGGGTGAGTTTACGAAAACTCAATGTGTAATCCCCTTATTAAAGAAACAGTCAGTAAACAGAAACAACACAATCTAGGCCTGAGCCCTTTAATAGTAACAGTATAGTGTGGGTCTTAGCCCAATATAGTAACGGTGACGATTGGACCTTCGCCCCCATCAGCCTCGGTTGGGCCTGAGCCCATATCAAATGGCACATATATCTAGGCCTAAGCCCATCTCAATATTAGAATCAGTATATGCAATGCATAAGTACCCATACCAACCTTGCACTTCGTCTCTTGTCCAACCCTACACTATTGTGGGGATTAAATCGACCCACCCATCCCTACACTTCTTATGTAGCACCAGTTGCGGCACTAACCAGTATTGTAGCAAAGCTCCCAGTAACCAGAATGGCTAAGAGCCGTAAATAGGATAACTATAAGCTATAAACAGAATGACTACAAGCCATAAGTACAGTAATATGATTGGCACAAAGTCATCAGTAGTAGTAATATGACTGGTATACAGCCATCAGTAATAATAGTATGATCGGCACAAAGCCATCAGTAGTAGTAATATAATCGGCACACAGCCATCAGTAATGGTAATATGATCGGTACACAACCATCAGTAATGGTAATATGATCAGTACAAATCCAAAGAATAGCATCGCAAAGAAAGCCGCCAATATAGTATCGCAAAGAAAGTCGCCAAGAATAGTATATGTGGCCAAGCCACCAGTAACAGTGATTGTGGCAGAGCCACCAGTACAGTACTTCCTCCATAACAGAATCCCCACCCCGATGTAGTATCTCATGTATGCAGAATGCCATGCCCGGAATCAGTCATACAAATCATAGACAAATCAGTCATTTAAATCACAAACAAATCAGTCATTTCAATCACAACAAATCAGTCATTTACATCTCGGACAAATCAATCATTTACATCATAGGAAAATTAATCATTTAACCCCGAGTGGTAAAATAGTCATTTTACCCTACAGGAGCATTACGATCATTTTACCCTATAGGGGCATTACGTTCATTTTACCCTACAGGGGCATTACAGTCATTTTACCCTACAGGGGCATTACGATCATTTTACCCTATAAGGGCATTATGGTCATTTTACCCTACAGGGGCATTACGGTTATTTTACCCTGCAGGGGCATTACGGCCATTTTACCCTACAGGGGCATTACGGCCATTTTACCCTACAGGGGCGTTGCGGCCATTTTACCCTACAGGGGCATTATAGTCATTTTAGCCTATAGGGGCATTTTAGTAATTTTACCCTTTGAGAGTATTTCGATAATTTTACCCTTCGAGGGTTTTCCAGTAATTTTATCCTTCAAAGGTATTTCAGTAATTTTACACTTCGAGGGTATTTCGGTAATTTTCATTTAGATAATTTTACCCTTCAAGGTACTTCAGTAGTTTTACAACCTTTCCGAACGCCTACAGTCGCCACGAGCGACATAGATAACCTAAATGGTCATAACGGTGCAAATGGGCCCAAGGCCCATATTCAGCCCAAGTAGGGCCCACACACTCGTGTGGCCCAATTAGCCCAAATTCAGTCACGACTCTACAAACTACATAGCCCGATCCAAATTTTGTCACCAATTGTGGATATTATCCGTGTGGGGCCCACAAGCCCATTGGGCCCACAAGCCCATTGAGCCCACACGGCCCATTCCGGCCTAAGCCCATGGAAATGCTCATGGAAGCCTCTATAGTCTATTGCCCATGATTTGTAGGTTCGGCTTTTGACACGAGCGATCGCACGCTCGTGTGGTCCCAAACATCGTATTTTAGCTTTTACCGTTTTACAGTTACAGTAGGGAGTTTACACACTTGATGCGATTTGCAGATTCCCTTCAATCCGAACACTCTTATTTCGCAAATTCCTGATCATCGCACCCTTGGTTCCCAAGCAATATGCCAATCAACCTCGACCACCACCAGCTAGGAATGGAAGCAATGCAGGTTGGAGAAAGCGACAAATACCTTGAAAACCTCGTCGATCTCCCCCTCCAGAACAAGGAACAAATGAGATATACAGCTCTCCAAAACAACAACCTTTCCAAATCCCAATATTCTCTACTCAAATCTCTCTATGACCAGTTCAAACTCCATTCAAACTCCCCTTTAGCTGTGTTTCAGTCCAACTCCACCACCTACCTAGCTCAACCAACAAAATAAATACTTCATTGCACACCCCAGGACTTGAACCTCAAACCTCACAGTTACACAACACGCCACCTTGCCACCATACCACAGGATCTCTTGTGATATAAAACAAACACTATTACTTATAATGCCTATATGCCAATGTCCAGATTCATTTAAGAGCAACACTAAAAATTATGCAAAAGCCAAGACTTGAACCCAGGCTTCTCAAACACTCCTAAATCACTTAACCACTGAAGCAGGCATTCATTTATGCACAGTTTCCTAACTGTTCCCTTTCCCAAGGCCCAATACTTCTAGGGCCCAATTTTTGGGGCGTTACAGCTAAGCTCCATTTACCGAGATATGTTGGTGTGTTGGATAGTGTTAGCTAAATGCTACGCTTTTGGGATATGTTTGACTCTTCGAGTAATTGGTGTGATGGAGATTCGTCTATCCAATGTGTGGTGGTAGAGCCCACTTTTATGTTTCATGCTTTGAGGTTGCCAAATTATCATTAATTTATTAATATATGAAAATGTCATGTGTAAATGCATGTGTATATATAAGGTAGATTTGTGGGCTATTAAAGCATGAATATGTTGTTTTGTCTTGATGAATTATCGTTAAATGAATTATATATGAGTTAAGTGTAATTGCGTGTGAGAATATATGTTAGTTTTATGATTTAATGAAGCGTGAATATGCTATTTTGAATTAGTTAGAATATGGTTGTGAATTTGTTGTGTATACTTTGTGGTTATTTCGACATTCACTGAGCTTGTTTAAGCTCACCCACTCTTTCTAACCATTGCAGATATTTACCATTTTAGGTGTGGAAATTCCAAAGAAGTCATCCATGTTAGACTTAGTGACTGAGTAGGTGATATTATTACTATTATTTTGAATTTTTGGAATAAGGTAATGTGGTAGATTGTTGGTGGATTATTGCAATGATGTTTTTAATGATTGCTTGATTTTATTATTCATAGAATTAAAAAACGTTTGATGTTAGTTCATTAGCTTACTTAGCTTAAATTATTGATGATGCATTGAACTGCAAATATGGATGTGTTGATGATGAATAGTGAGGTTTTATAAACTTGTTGAAGTGGTATATGTTTGACTGAGTTAGATGTCTTGTTTTGGTGTTATTTTTGTTGTTTTGTATAGAGGTATCGATAATCGTATATTTAGTATCGATACCTCCATGAGATTTTGAATGTGTAGGATGTCAATAACTCAATTTGGTATCAATACCATTTCTTGAGTATCGATACTCTGGGTAATAAACCAATACTAAATAGGGCATCGATAATTGTTGACCTTAAATTTCTGCAGGAAAACAAAATGTTGGTTTGGTACTGATTTTTTGCTTGGTATTGTTACCATCTATGAGAAATATCTATACCATTAAATTAGTATCAATACCTACGTGATCTTTTGGTAATTTTTGCTAAGTGATCTTTAAGCATGATTTTAACTTGTTATAAGGTCGAGTATTGTATGTTTAGTGAATTTTAACCTTGCCTAGGGTATTCTTGACTTGGAATCTCTATAACTGTTCAAATTTGAGGATGGTTGCATGTTAGTCAGATGTTATGTAATCTGTGATGTTGTGACGGTGGTGTAGCGTTGATCGGATGTTTAACATCACAGCAATAATGTACAAGCGTACATTGTCGATGCAAGTATAGTAGACTGATGTGAGTCTGTCGAATATCGATCCCACGGGGATGGTAATCTTTTGTCTATTAATGTTGGTGCAATAACTAGATATAAAAGAGATAAATTGTGAGGATAGTTGTCGATGCTATAACTGGGAAACAATAAAATAAAATATGATAATGATAAACTGGGGTCCCCAACATGAATCTTCAATAGAATACTAAGTCCTTTCAAGGTATAAAAAGTATAGGTGATTGTCGATGCAATAATATTCAATGTATATCTTACTCAACGTTACTCCTCTATTTAATCTCAGAATTAGACATGCATATTAACTTCACCTTTCGATGATGGCAGTATGGCACTATTAAGAACAAGTGGACTAAATTCCTCTAATCCTCACTCAACTTCTGTGGAAATGCTTGTTGGCTCAAACTGTCACTGCAGTTTCCAGTGTCAGTGACTGCAATAACACATCCGTGTTAAAAAACATTTAAACCTCAAGATTAAACAATAAAAGCAAGATTAAATAAGATAACAGTTCACCAAGAATTCATCAGCACTTCCATATAATCAGAAATTAGAAAGTAATCACCAACATTTAGAAAAAAATAAGAAAGAAACGAATGGAGAATACTACCACTAGACAAGTCGACTAAATCTCTCTATTCCCTCTTGTCTCGCACTTAGGTCTCCTCGTTAGGAGCTGGTCTGCATCGATTTTCACGTTGGCTCACCTATGAGAGGCTTAAGCTGCCATGGATACAAGCTTCAAGGTAGGATAATGAAGATGATGATAGAGAAAAAAGATTCCCTTTTTCTTCTCACGTCCACCTTTTATGTCCTCCCAAACAGTACAAGTGTCCTTTCCTCAAAATTATTCTGTCCTTGTACGTATATGTTTGTTATACTAGACTAGACAGCTCACGCAATTTTGGTTCTTATCCGGACAGCTGTCAGGTGCAGCGACAATTCTGGACGCAATTTGGAATTAACTCATGCAGTGATATTGCAGGCAACTATCAGGTGTAGCGATAATTTTGGATGCAATTTGGAATTAACTCATGCAGCAACATTAATGCAATAAGATAACAAAATTACGGATAAAATAGGTTGGGATTCACTGAGTTATAAAATGTAATTTACTAAACTAAAATTGCTAAAATGTATGCTAAGGATAACTAAATGAGAACAATTTAACCAATAAGTAAGGAGAAAACCTATGTTCTTTATAGTGCTATCAAGCATCCTATGACTCGGGTTCAGTGACCGGGCTGGGTATAGGGTATTACATTTGGTGGTATTATAGCTTAGGTTATTTAACACTCGGACCTAAGTTATTGATGTGCGGATTGGGGTTAGGAAACCTATATGTCCAAATTTCTCTAATTTCTTGAATTGTTGACATACCTCTATATGAATCACATGAATTTGTTTGAAATTGGTGTAGGAACTAGAACACATTACCTTTATTCTAAATTTTTCCTGCAAGAACATAACTTGGATCATTTCCCCACCACTCACACATTTTTTTGTTTGTATGTTTGATTAGTTTAGATTCGATATGCCCCGTAAACATGTGAATGTGAATACGATTGCTCAAGAGGATGGTACATCCTCTGCACCTCCTATACAGCCTCATAGAGTGAACATACCTGATGAGGGTGTTGGCCCTTTTATGGAAGTTATTATTCGAGCATTTCAGAGGAGTATTGGTGCTTACCTTGCTCCTACACCAGCGAATCCTACACCTGTTAACAGAGGATTATTGTAATGGCCCAAATTTAAGGTTTTCGGAACAGTGGTTTCGGGACCACAAATTCGATGAGGAAAAATTTATTTTTATTATATTTCTATGACCTACAATTTCACGAAAGTATTTCGTGAAAATTTCGTTCAAAAATTTTTACGTTTGGGCACTCAATTTAGTCAAAAGGACTAAATTGTAAAAAGTGAAAAAGTTGAGTTCTATATGTTAGAGGTGTCCAATTGTTATGAAATTTTAAATTGGAGGTCTTTATATGGTAATTAGACCATTGGTTAAGTTGGTGGACAAAAATGGACATGTTTAGGCATGTTTCCAAAGTTTTTCATTAAGGGCATTTTAGTCATTTAGTTATTAAAATGAATTAAAAACAAAATTAAAAGCCAATTTTTGATCATCTTCTTCATAAGGCCGAATTTAGCAAGGGGAGAAGCCATAGTTAGGGTTTTCAAGCTTCCCAGCTCCATAATAAGTGATCCCAAGCCCCGTTTTTAATGCTCTTTACGTTTTTGAGATCTCGGTAGCTTAATTTAGCTTATTCTAGCAATAATTTAACCTAGGGTTTATATTTGGAAAAAGACCCATAGGTGAAAAGTGCTTATTTGATGTTTTATGATAGAATATGAAGCTATAAATTATGTTAAACAACTTTTGCTAGCCGATTTTAAGCAAAAATGAGTAAGTTGACATAATCGGTAAAAATCCCTAATGTACATAAGTAAGTGTTAGAGCGAGAATTTGATGTTGTTATAGAAGATAAAAATGTTCAACATGTTATATAACATAAGAATATGAGATGAAGTTTAATTCTTGAACTTTGGGGCAAAAGCATAATTATGTAAAAGTTTAGGGGCAAAATCGTAATTTTTCCAAAGTTAGAGTCGAGGGATATTTTGATAAATGTGAGTATTAAATGAGTTAAATTTTCCATTTTAGATCAAGAAGAACGAAACTCGAGGTTAGACAAATGAAAGAATAAAGTTGAAGGCTAACTTGGTGAATTTGCCTATATTTTGTACCAAGGTAAGTTTACGGTAAATAAATACAATATTTCAATAATTATTATTAATATTGTTATTTTCCAGCAATTATGCATTTATTTTATGAATTTATTTAATGTTAACTCAAGTATGAGATGACAGAGAATCGGTGTTAAAAAGCCTCATTGAAACATGAGAAATGTATCGGATACAAATGTCATAACATTTGGGTAAAGAGGTCCCATGTAAGACCATGTCTGGGACATGGCGTTGGCACCCAGATGAGAGGTCCCATGTACGACCATGTTTGGGACATGACATTAGCACCGAGATGAGAGGTCCCATGTAAGACCATGTCTGGGACATGGCGTTGGCACCGAGATGAGAAGTCCCATGTAAGACCATGTCTGGGACATGGCATTGGTACCGAGATGAGAGGTCCCCCGTAAGACCATGCCTAAGACATGGCAAGGGCATCGATATGAGAAAATCCCATGTAAGACCATGTCTGGGACATGGCTTTGGCATGTTATTATCAGAAAAGACCCAAGTATCCTTATTATTCCAACGTGGCTCAACGGGCTAGTAAACGAATCATGTTAATGAAAGTTCATTTAAAAGCAGAAATGGCAAGCTCAGATGAGTTATAAGAGTTAAGAACTTACTATATTATCAATTGATACTCAATGTTTCAGCAAGAGAAGAATAAATTACGATCATGAGTTAACTAAGTAAATCAGCAAGAGAACGAGAATGAGATTAAATAAAGAGTAAACTAGAGATCTTGACATTTGAGTTTAATTATTTGTGTTAAATGTTGTTATTTATTTGCTAGTATACTTACTAAGCATATGCTTACTTCTTTTATTTTTATTTCTCTTATAGTATTTTAAAGCTACTTTTGGGAACTTAAAGACGTCAGAGATCGTCCACACTATCAATGACAACAACTCGGTAATTTATGATGAACCATGTTTGGGTTATGGCATGTATAGGGACTTAGTTATTTTGAATGTTTGTATTTATGATTTTGCTAAAGAATGATATGTAAGTATTTGTTGATGAATGGTTGTTAAAATGGCTAAGTATGAAGGTGTTTGTTGTTACAAATGTTTAGGTGATAAATCATGCATAGAAATCATGAAAGAGTAAAATTTGCAAAGAAACTGATTTCAAGCAGCAATAGTGACGTGAATTTGAAAAATCACCTAGGATAGTATAAAATGAATTAGAAGGTGAATGATATATAGAATTAAATCTTATTAAGTATAATTTCGTATAAAAATAATGGTGTAGCAAAATGAATTTTATATTTTAAGATATGTGAATTTTAGTGAGATAGGGGCAGAACTATTTTTGGAGTCCTCTGTTCTGAGTTTAGAAAATGATTAAAAATTATACAAAAATGGTTATGAGTTTTAGTTTATATTTCTATATTTCTTATTAAGTCTGTTTTCTGTAGAAATAAGTGAGAACAACATATGAAAATCCTACAATGAGAAAGCTTATTTTTAGTGACAAGAGGTCAGGATAGCCGAGTGGTGGAACAGGGAAGATTTTAACTAATAAACTGTAGTAATTGGCTGAACAAAAAATTCTGAAAATTCATGGTAAGAAGAAATTTGAGTCTAGTTTCAGGGAAAATTTACGGATTTAAATTTCAAATTTTTTAGCTCGAGTTATAACTAAATTAGTAATTGCTGCGCAGGTGGATAGCTTTGTTGTGAATTGTGAAATTAATTTCAAAAGAAATATTTTATGCCCCGAATTTTTAAGTTAAGTAAAGTAATGCCTCGAGCTCGACTCCAGCAATGGCCTCAGGTAAGGGGTTTTACATTTTGTTGGTATCAGAGCCAGGTTTTGTCAGTTCTCAGAATACTTAGTATGAATAAGAGTCTACCTATACATGCCATACTTATATTTTGATAGGGTGACGACTCCTGATGATTTTAAAATGTTTTTCTTTTATAGTTATGAATCCCGAACGAGTTAACACTGATGAAGTAGAGAGTAATACGCTCGCTTCCGCAAAAGGGACTGTGCCACCAGATGTTAGTGTTAGTGAAAGGCCCATATCAATTAGTCAGGGAGGAGGAGCTAGAGAAGCCTTCTTCCAAGCTATGGATGATTGATTTGCTGAGTTCATTCGTACGAATTCGGCTATGAGACTTCCACCCCCTCATGATTCTCAGGTTCCCCATGTAGCTTCCCCAACTGCAGGTATAGTTATCAGAGAGAGACCTCTAGTTGATAAGATTCGGAAACAAGGGGCTGAAGAGTTTAGGGCTACCAAAGACGATGATACCAAGAAAGCTAAATTTTGGCTCGAAAATACTATCCGAGTTTTTGAAGAATTATCTTGTACACCTAAAGAATGTATGAAGTGTGTTGTTTCACTTCTCCGAGATTCAGCCTATCACTGGTGGAAGACTCTCGTGTCAGTGGTACCGAGTGAGAGGGTTACCTAGGATTTCTTTCAGGAGGAGTTCTGTAAGAAGTATATCAGCCAGAGAATTATAGATCAGAAAAAGAAGGAGTTTCTTGAGCTAAAACAATGTAAGATGACCGTGGCTAAATATGAACACGAATTTGTCAGACTTAGTAAATATGCCCGGGAATTTGTGTCCACCGAAACTAACATGTGCAAAAGATTTAAAGATGGGCTTAATGATGACATCCGACTATCAGTGGGTGTATTGGAAATCAGAGAGTTTGTTGTTCTGGTGGAAAGAGCCTGTAAAGTAAAAGAATTTTAAAAGAAAAAGAGAAGGCCAAAGCTGAAGTTGAAGTGCAAGATACAAAAAAGAAGTAGATGCCAAAATGTCCTCAATGTGGTAGACGCCGTCCCAGAGAGTGCAGAGCAAGTGAAAATGTTTGTTTTGGATGTGGCGCACCAGATCACTTTATACGGGATTGTCCTGAAATAGCTAAGAGAGAAGTTATACCCAGTGCGAGATCAGGAAATGTTTCTACCAGAGGTAGACCACAGAGAAACCCAGGAGTTGGAGCGAATAACAGGGGTATGTCCAGAGACTCAGCAGTTAGATCAGATGTTAGAGCACCCGCAAGAACATATGCTATTCGTGCTCGTGAAGAGGCATCCTCCCCTAATGTAATTACTGGTACATTTTCTCTCTAGGATACTAATGTTATTGCATTAATTGATCCTGGCTCTACACATTCATACATATGCACAAAATTAGTATTTGTTAAAAATTTGTCTGTTGAACCTACTAAATTTATGGTTAAAGTCTCAAACCCCCTGGGCCAGTTTGTGGTGGTGGATAAAGTTTGTAAAAATTGCCCACTGATGGTAAAAGGTATTTGTTTTCCGGTTGACTTGATGTTATTGCCTTTCGATGAGTTTGATATGATATTGGGAATGGATTGGTTAACTCAGCATGATGCAGTAGTAAACTGTAAATAGAAATATATTGTGCTGAAGTGCCAGAATGGAGAATTACTTTGGGTTAAATCTGATCAGACAGAGGAATTATCTGATGTGATTTCAGTGATGACAGCTCAGAGGTGTGTTAGAAAAGGGTATGATGTTTATTTGGCATATGTGTTGGATACTAAGGTATCTGAGTCAAAGATACAGGCAGTGCCAGTTGTATGTGAATTTTCTAATGTGTTTCTAGAGAAATTATCGGGGTTGCCACCAGAAAGAGAAGTGGAATTCTCTATAGATCTGAATCCGGGAACTACCCCAATTTCCATAGCTCCGTATCGTATGGCTCCTACAGAACTAAAAGAGTTAAAGACGCAATTACAGGAACTTGTTGATAGAGGTTTTGTTCGTCCGAGTCATTCACCCTGGGGTGCTCTATTTTGTTTGTGAAAAAGAAAGACGGGTCTTTGAGATTGTGTATCGACTATCGGCAGCTCAATAAGGTAACTATAAAGAATAAGTACTCGTTGCCTCGAATTGATGACTTATTTGATCAGCTGAAAGGTGCCACAGTATTCTCGAAGATTGATCTCCGATTGGGTTATTACCAGTTACGGGTAAAAGAGCCAGATGTGCCAAAGACAGCTTTCAGAACCAGGTATGGGCATTATGAGTTTCTAGTTATGCCGTTTGGGCTGACTAATGCACCTGCAGTATTTATGGATTTGATGAACCGAATATTTAGACCGTATTTAGACAGGTTTGTAGTAGTTTTCATTGATGATATTTTAATCTATTCTCGAGATGAAAATGAGCATGCAGAACATTTGAGAATAGTGTTGCAAATTCTGCGTGAAAAGAAGCTTTATGCTAAATTTAGTAAATGTGAATTTTGGCTTCGAGAGGTGGGTTTTCTCGGACATATTGTATCTGCAGAAGGCATCAGGGTAGATCCGAGTAAAATCTCAGCTATTGTCAATTGGAGTCCACCGAAGAATGTATCTGATGTTAGAAGGTTCTTGGGTTTAGCTGGCTATTACCGGAGATTTGTATAGGGGTTTTCTATGATAGCTTCTCTGATGACCCGTTTATTATAGAAAGATGTTAAATTTGAATGGACGGATAAATGTCAGCAAAGTTTTGACCGATTGAAGAAATTGTTGACGGAAGCACCTGTTTTAGTACAGCCTGAATCGGGTAAGGAATTTATTATTTATAGTGATGCATCATTAAATGGTTTGGGTCGTGTCTTGATGCAAGAAGATAAAGTAATAGCCTATGCTTCAAGACAGCTTAAGCCACATGAAAGAAACTACCCGGTACATGATCTTGAATTAGCTACTATTGCATTTGCATTGAAAATATGGCGGCATTATTTGTATGGTGAAAAGTGTCATATTTATACTGATCATAAAAGCTTGAAGTATTTGATGACACAGAACTATTTGAATTTGAGACAACGTAGATGGCTAGAAGTGATAAAAGATTATGAATTGGTTATTGATTATCATCCGGGTAAGCTAATGTTGTAGCTGATGCTTTGAGCCAGAAATCTCTGCTTGCTTTACAAGCTATGAATGCCCGGTTGTCACTAACTGATGATGGTTCAATCATAACTGAAATAAAGGCTAAATTGATGTCTAGGACATGGCGTTGGCACCGAGATGAGAGGTCCCATGTAAGACCATGCCTGGGGCATGGTGTTGGCACCGAGATGAGAGGTCCCCCGTAAGACCATTTCTGGGACATGGAATGGGCACCGATATGAGAACATCCCATGTAAGACCATGTTTGAGACATGGCTTTGGCATGTTATTATCAGAAAAGACCCAAGTATCCTTGTTATTCCAACATTGCTCAACGGGCTAGTAAACGAATCATGTTAATGAAAGTTCATTTAAAAGCATAAATGGCAAGCTCAGATGAGTTATAAGAGTTAAGAACCTACTATATTATGAATTGATACTCAATATTTTAGCAGGAGAAGAATAAGTTACAATCATGAGTTAACTAAGTAAACCAACAAGAGAACGAGAATGAGATTAAATAAAGAGTAAACAAGAGATCTTGACATTTGAGTTTAATTATTTGTGTTAAATGTTGTTATTTATTTGCTAGTAAACTTACTAAGCATATGCTTACTTCTTCTATTTTTCTTTCTCTTATAGTTTTCTAAAGCTACTTTCGGGAACTTAAAGACGTCGGAGATCGTCCACACTATCAACGACAACAACTCGGTATTTTATGATGAACCATGTTTGGGTTATGGCATGTATAGGGACTTAGTTATTTTGAATGTTTGTATTTATGATTTTGCTAAAGAATTGTATGTAAGTATTTATTGATGAATGGTTGTTAAAATGGCTAAGTATGAAGGTGTTTGTTGTTACAAATGTTTAGGTGATAAATCATGCATAGAAATCATACAAATGTTTAGGTGTTTGTATTTATGATTTTTCTAAATAAAAATAATGGTGTAGAAAAATGAATTTTATATTTTAAGATATGTGAATTTTAGTGAAACAGGTCGAACTATTTTTGGAGTCCTCTATTCTGAGTTTAGAAAACCATTAAAAATTGTAAAAAAAATTTTATGAGTTGTAGTTTATATTTCTAGATTCCTTATTGAGTCTATTTTCTGTAGAAAGAAGTGAGAGCACCATATGAAAATCCTACAATGAGAAAGCTTATTTTTAGTGACAAGAGGTTAGGATAGTCTAGTGGTGAAATAGGGGAGAATTTAAATAATAAACTGTACTAATTGGCTAAACCAAAAATTCTGAAAATTTTTTAATAAAAAGACATATGAGTCTAGTTTCAGGGAAAATTTACGGATTTAAATTTTGAATTTTGTAGCTCGAGTTATAACTAAATTAGTAACTGCTGCACAGGTGGACAACTTTGTTGTGAATAGTGAAATTAATTTAAAAAGTAAAATTTTATGCCCCGAATTTTTAAGTTAAGTAAAGTAATGCCTCGAGCTCGACTCCAGCAATGGTCTCAGGTAAGGGGTGTTACAATTACTACTTGAATAACTGTCGGTGTTGGGTCGTAAAGAGTTTTCTAGAGTAAAAGGGATTGATCCAATCGTAGCTGAGTATTGGTTGGAAGGAGTTGAAAGGATCCTCGAGCAAATGTCCTATACTGATGAGGAGAAGTTGGGTTGTACTGTGTCTCTATTCGACTGTGAGGCTCATCATTGGTGAAATACTATAGAGAGAGGTACTATTGCTAACCAGTTGACTTGAGATTATTTTCTTGAGGTTTTTAGGAGGAAATTTATAAGGGAGCTGTATATGGAGGCTCGTAAACGTGAGTTCTCAGACTTGGTTCAAAGTAATTTTACTGTAGCTGAGTATGAGTAGAAGTTCTTATGACTAAGTAAGTATGCTCTCGAGATGGTTATTTCTGACAGGGACTATTGTAAGAGGTTTTATTTTGGACTTAATCGTGAGATTCGAGTTTACTTGGTAGCTCAGAACGTGGATTTGTTTGATGAGTTGGTTGAGAAAGTAAAGGCTACTGAGGAGACTTTGGCTGAGCCGCCTCGTTCTACGATAACTGAATCTGGTAAGAGAACTTTTGATGATGCATTTGGGAGACTGCTTAAGAGATGACGTGATACTCAAGGTTCTGATAGGAGTTCACAACACGAGTTTCGATCGAGTCAGTCTAAGCAGCATAGTAGTGTTGCAGTTAGTACTGGAGGTTCAATGGGTGGTTTTGGATGGCCGCTTTATGCACATTGTGAACACAGGTTTCTTAGTGAGTATCGTAAACTGACAGGTGGATGTTTAAATTGTGGCTCGAAGGAACATATGTTGAGGGATTGCCCAAACAGAGTTGAGGTCTCACAAACTTAGAGTTCTTCACTTGCACCTACGCCTACTAGAGGTTGTGGTCGCGGTAGAGGTAATTGAAGACTAGTTGGCTAGTGAGTTGTTGCTCATACTGTTGCCACTCAAGTCTAGTCAGGAGGTCCAACTTGAGTTTATGCTATTAGGGAACCAAAGGATCAAGATTCGATCATTGAGATTTCCGGTATTATTGTCTTGTGATCAATCCATTTATTCTCGTTGGTAGGTTTAGGTTCTACGTCTTCATAAATTTGGAGCGACTGAGCTAATAAGTAAAGAATCCCAATAGAGACTATTAAGTTAGGAACAACTCTTACGAGTTTTTAGATGTAACAGCCCAAATTTGGGGCTAGTCGAAATAGTGGTTTCGGAACCACAAATTTGACGAGAAAAAAAATGATTTTCATTATATTTTTATGGTCTACGATTTCAAAAAATGATTTCGTGAAAATTTCGTTCGAAAACTTTGACGTTTGGGCACTCAATTTAGTCAAAAGGACTAAATTGTAAAAAGTGCAAAAGTTGAGTTCTATATGTTAGAGGTGTCCAATTGTTATGAAATTTTAAACTGGAGGTCTTTATATGGTAATTAGACCATTGGTTAAGTTGGTGGACAAAAATGGGTATGGTTAGGCATGTTTCCAAAGTTTTTCATTAAGGGCATTTTGGTCATTTAGTTATTAAAGTGAATTAAAAACAAAATTAAAAGCCAATTTTTGTCCATCTTCAACCCCTAGGTCGAAAATTGCATGGGGAAACCATGGCTAGTGTTTTTCAAGCTTTCAAGCTCGATTGTAAGTCCGTTCTATCCCCGTTTTTAATGATTTTTACGTTTTTGAAATCCTCGTAACAAGATTTACCTATTTTTACCATTGTTTTGAACTAGGGTTTGTGTTTAAAAATTTACCCATGAATGATATACATGTATTTTGATTTTTTATGGAAGAATATGAATGTTTGAAGTGTGATAAATGATTTGTACTAAGTAATTTTCGATGAAAATGCCTAAAAGGATTAATTTGTAAAAGTTATAAAATATGTCACAAGTGTGTGAAAAAGTGAGTATTGTGGACTGCTATAGTTATGAAAATGGTTCACCTAGGCCTAAAATGCATGGAAATTGAATAAAAATTATTTTACGAGCCTAGGGGTAAAATCGTAATTTTGTGAAACTCTAGGGGCAAAAACATAATTTTGCCAAAGTATGCGTTTTGGACTGTAATGAATAATGTGAAGGTTATATAAGTTAAATTTATTGTTATAAATCAAGAAAGACGAGAAATTGAAATTGATCAATAAAAAGAAAAGTGAGAAAAAGTGAAAAATTATCGAATGAACCTTTAGAATAAAAAGAGATACGAATGAAGTGACAGAAATGATCACATGTGTAGCACAGATTTTGTGTAGGCCATTATGTAAAACTGAAAGTGATGGTCACGTTTGTAGTACTATGTGCAAGCTACTACGTGTACCGGAATGATAGGTCACATGTGTAGTACTATGTGCAGGCTACTATACGTACCAAATAGTTTCGATCACGTGTAGTACTATGTGCAGGCTACTACGTGTATCAGATGGTAATGGTCAAATGTATAGTACTATATGCAGACTACTATGTGAACCAAACATCATTGATTAGTAAGGTGGTTGTTATGTGCTAATTCCACCAGACATCATTGATTAATAAGATGGTTTCTATGTGCTAAATCCACCGAGTATCTGTTATTATTCTGAAGTGTTCATTGGGAAATTGACTAAGTGTAATTGAATAATGAATATAGTTGTGGAATTGAATTGAATATCAACTTAGAAATGGAAAAGTGAATTTTGAATTGAATTGTGATTGAAAGTGAAAAAGTGAAATTATGAAAGAGTACATTTAGCAATAAAACAGTTTAGACAGCAACAGTTGTGTGATTTTGAAAAATCACCAAAAATGGTGGAGATTGAATTAGAGGTTAAATAATATATGAAATTGAAGCTGAATGAGTCTATTTTTACATAAAAGAAACATAGTAAGGAAAAGAGTTATATATTTTGATATATTTTAAGTTTAGTTAGATAGAGTCAGAATGAGTTCGGAATCCCTTGTTCTTATAAAATTCTAAAACATTGTACAAAAATAATTATGGCATAAAGTTTATATGTTTAGAATCCTAAATGAATCTATTTTCAAGAGAAACAAACAGAAACAATATCTAAATTACATACAATGAGATAATTAATTTTAGTGAAGAGAGGTCGAGTCATCGAAGCGGGAAACAGGGAAACTTTAAAGAATAAACTGTACTATTCGACAAAACCAAAAATTTGAAATTTTTTTTGTAATAATATATGTGAATCTAGTTTTAGGGAAAATTTACGAATCTTAATTTGGAGTTCTGTAGCTCTGGGTAAAAATAATTTAGTGACTCTGACTCGAGTATACAAATTTGAATATACATGTGAGTGAATAGTGAAACTGTAGTTAATGTTGTTTAAGTGTGTTATACACATTAAGGATGTGGAAGAACATATGAATGATTTGTGTATAATTGGCCATATGCTCGATTATAATCGATAAACGATTGAAAAGAAATGATGTTTATAATTGTGCATTATTAGTTATAGTTAACGTTCATGTGAGAAAATAAAGTTTCATAATATGTGTATGTGGTATACTTGGTATATGATTTGGTATGTAGCAATGTCAGAAATGGTTTATGAATTAACACATGTTGATAAGTTTGATACATAAAAAAATGTGGTGCTTATCCATGCTTATAATGCTTATACTATATGTTTATTTGGCTAGCATGTTTGGTGTGTATACTTAGGCTTTGGCCAAGTTGTGGCTGGATTATGCCACATTAAATTTATAAAATTATGCATTGAGATGGTAAATGTCTAGATGGAAATATGCTTGTGATCATAAAAGTATGCTAAGGTTTAAAGTTTGTAATCTTTATTAAAATGGTTTATCATGTGGTTAGTCTTCAAAAAGACTAGTTTGCAACTATGGTTGAGTGTAATGTTTATATCTTGTGTGATATGCATAGGAAACGGAAGTGAAAAGGAAATGAAATACTAGGTTCATGCTTGAAGTGTAAAATGATGCAAAAAGGGGACGTTAAGTTAAACAATAAATATGTATTAGTATTGAACTTAATGAAATTGAATTGTACGTGAATTAAATGGAAATTGCAAATGATATGATTTGAATTAAATGAATTATTGTGGTATTAAAATGTATATTGGATTGACAAATTGAATTGAATCGTGAATTAAATGAAATGGAAATGAAGTATTGAATTGCATGAGTATGTAGTGGGTCTTAGAAGCCCTATTTGTTACAAATATAGTATTTTGAAGTTATAACGTGAAGATTTATAAAAGCATGTTAAAAATTTGAAGAGTTTAAATTTGAATGAAATTTTATAACTCGATTTAACATGTTTATAAGTGTATGTGTTCTGGTAATGCCTCGTGCCCTATTCCGGCATTGAATACAGGTAAGGTGTGTTACAATGTAACACCGCCAGATTCGGTCATAATGTTTAGACCGGATTTGGGGTGTTACATTTGACGAGAGTGTCATAGTGAATAGGGGAAACTGTTGGTAATTTCATCGTAGGATATTTCATGGTAGTGAAGAGAATATTTATGAAAAGCAGTAGGAAATTAAAGAGAATATGAATCAGAGTGTGCAGCAAAAGTGTGATGGTTGGTTTAAAAGTAGAAATAGCATATTTTTTAATTAAGCAAGTGACGTGTCAAATAGGAATTTCAAGGGAAAATTTCTTTTTAGAGGGGAAGAGTTGTTATACCTCAAAATTGGGCCTAGAAATTTCGAGGGTAAGTTAGAAATTTTGGCTCAGAATAGGTTCAAAATTTTTAAATTATGGTAACGCAAAATTTTTTCCGACTATATCTTTTTGAAAATTAAATTAATTTTTTAAAATGATGTACAAAAGACCTTTAATTTTGAGTAAACGATTGTTTTGTAAAATGTATTAAATTAAGAGTAGTTTTGAAGAAAATAACCCAAGTTTTAAAATCAGCCCATTTTTTCACCTTTTCAACCTACTTTTGACGTGAATGAAAAAGAAAGGAAGAAATCCTTTCATCTCTTTTCTTTGTGCCATCCACTAGAAAAAAAAACCCCAAAATTTCATCTTTCAATTTTTAGTCTCTATTACTCCAATATCTTGTTTTCTATTTTCCTTCAAACATAAAAACCCCTTTGAATTTAAAGAAAGACACCAAGAGCACCATTAAAACCACTTATTTTTCTTCAAGTGAGTTTTTCTGGGTTTTCAATCAAACATTTGTTCGTCCTTCATCTAAGGTAATGTCTCAATTTCTTATTAGTTTTTAATGTTATCTATACTTAAAAAGTGAGCTTTTCTCCATTGAATCAAGAGTTTTGAATAAATGAAGAAAATTGGGTCGTTAATAGTGAAATACAAGATTTTGTATAAAACCAATGTTTCACCTTGTTTTAGTATGATTAAAAGGTTTCTAAGCTTTCCCTAAAGTATCATTAAAAGATTCTAAGGTTTTAATGAGCTTTCATGAAAAATGGCTATTTTATGTCAAACTTTAGAACCATGACTCTGTGTAAATTTGTGTAATTTGAGGGTTGGGAATTGTTCTTAGATGTATAATTGATTATTTGAATTGATTATAGGTAATGAGATTGAGTAAAGATTAAGATATTTGAGTTTCAAGTTTGTTAGTCGAGAATTTCAATTCTAAGAGGAACTAGCCTTAGACCTGTGTTTTTGTTTGTTTAAGGTGTGTTATAGGTTCTAAATGATTGTGTATATTGTCTTGTTATTATGTACGAAGCTTCGGAGTTGTTAGCACCTTCGCGAGCGAGGCAAAAGGTAAGGAAAAGCTAGTTTAAGCTTTTGGTAATTAGGCGAAAGGGTGAACGGTGAGTATTTGGAATCGTTACTTGTAGAAACGATTTGTAGTGTTAAATGGGAGCTTAGGAGTAGCCTAAACCCTATCCTAAGTTTCGATTGTAAGCTATCTTGTTTCCCTCGTTAACATTGTGTGATATGTAATAATGTGATGTGGATTGTAAGTTATGATGTGCTAATATGATATGAGACACACGCTTGAGATAGTATTTGCGTAATATGTTAATTGTGGGTATGATTTACATTTCAAATGACAATGATGATGTTGTGTTTGTGATATAAATGTGCAGTGAAAGTGTGCAAAAATCGGTAAGTACGTATGTGTTGAATTGTGGAATGTGATGCTAATGTAACAGGTAATGTGTGTGAATACTTGTATGTGATAAATCGATTTTAATGCACACATATGTGGTCGAATATGTGATGGTTCAATGAGCATAGTCGTGGCACTTGAAGTGCAAATAAATGTGAATCCGATAACCATGAAATGTGTATAAATTTATGATATGAATTTATGATTATGAACAGAGATTATGTACATTAAATTAGTAACTAAATGTGTGTATTTGTAAACATTTTGGCCCTGTGATCTCTTGAAACTGTTGGATATAGTTGGCATGCCATAGGATTGTGAGTACTCACCCTTGTGTTTTATGATTTCGACATTGAGGCCTCTAAAAAATTTTGAGAGATAAGGAAATGTGAGCTAAGCTCCATTCACCGGGATATGTTGGTGTGTTGTAGAGTGTTAGCTAAATGCTACACTTTTGGGATATGTTCAACTCTTCGAGTCACTGATGTGTTGGAGATATGTCTATCCAATGTGTGGTGATAGAGCCCACTTTTCTGTTTCATGCTTCCAAGTTGCCAGATTATCATTTATTGATTAATATATGACAATTTTGCATGTATATGCATGTGTATATATAAGCTACATTTTTGGGCTATTAAAGCATGAATACGTTGGTTTATCTTAATGAATTATTGTTAAATGAATTATTTATATACAAGTTAAGTGTAATTGCATGTGAGAGTATATGCTAGTTTTATGATTTAATGAAGCATTTATATGTTATTTTGACTTGGAATATGGTTGTGAATGTGTTGTAGTATGCTCATGTTTAACCTTGGATGTTGTGTATACTTTGTGATTATTTCGACATTCACTGAGCTTGTTTAAGCTCACCCACTACTTCTAACCATTGCAGATATTTAGCATATGCGGTGTGAAGGGTGCGAAAATTCAAAGGAAGTGATCCAAGTTAGACTTAGTGTTTAAGTAGGTGATATTATTATTATTTTGAATTGCGGGAATAAGAGAATGTGCTAGATTGCTTGTTAATTATTGCCATGTTGTTTTAAATGATTGCTTGATTTTATTATTCATAGAATTAATGGACATCTAATGTTAGTTCATTAGTTTACTTAGCTTAAATTATTGATGATGCAATGAAATGCAAATATGGATGTGTTGATGATGAATATTGAGGTTCTATAAACTTGTTGAAGTGGTATATGTTTGATTGAGTTAGATATCCTATTTTGGTGTTATTCTTGCTATTTTGTGTAGAGGTATCCCTAATCAGGTATTTAGTATTGATACCTCCATGAGATGTCGAATGTACAGGAAGTCAGTAACACAATTTGGTATCGGTACTCGAGGTAATAATACTGGTAGTTTTGATAAGGTATCAGTAACTGCTGAGCTTAAAATTTTATAGAAAAATAGAAAGCTGATTTGGTATCGATCTTTTATTGGTATCGGTGCCATCTATGAGAAATATCGATACCATTGAATTAGTGTTGATAGCTATGTGATCTTTTGTAATTTTTGTTAAGTGATCTTTCAACATGCTTTTAACTTGTTACAAGTTCAATTATTGTATGTTTAGTGAATTTTAATCTTGCCTAGTATAAAACCCCAAAATAGGGCCTAGGAGTTTTGGGGTATTTTAGGAATTTTAGCCTTAGAATATTCGGAATTTTGCGACATGATTTACCGGTAAAGTTTTTTACTATGGTTTTTTAGAAAATTAAATCAATTTTTCAAAATAAATTTGAAATACCTTTCATTTTGCAAAAGGACTAATTTGTAAAAGATCAAAACCAGAGTTTTTATGAAGCAATTAACCATATTTTAAAATTCAAGCAAAAAACCCCCCATTCTCCAAATTATTTCACGTAAAAACAACCCCCAAAATTAGTGTTTGTCGTCCCTTGTTCTCTCATGCTATTCTAACCAATTTTGAACTTCAAATCTTGATTCCTTTTTATTTCTATCATCCATTGTCAAGCTTTCAAGTTCTTTGGGTTTTCGATCAAATGCTCAGTTTTTTGTCAACTAATGTAACGATTAATCTTCCTATTATTTTTAAATATTATTTAGTCTTTAAAACCAATTTCTTAGCCATAAAACCGTATGCTTTGAATAAAAGCCAAAAATTGGGCCAGTAATGTTAAATTTAGGGATTTTCCATGAAAATGTGGTTCCAAAGTGTTTTTCAATTTGTTTTAAAATGATTAGAAGGTTTCAATATTTACTTTTACATTTGTTAAAGAATTATTGATTTTTGATGAATTTTCAGAAAATAGCCATAAAATAGGTCAAAAAAGTTGATACAATGAATTGAGTATTTTATTATAGTTTAAAAGGCTAGGAATTAGTCGTAGGTGAATTATAAGATGAACGGAATTGGTTTTAGGTGAAAAGATTAAGCATAGATCAAGATATTTGAATTTAAAGTTTGTTATGTTATAAATTTCGATTACATGAGAACTTAGTTTAGGATTATGTTTTGTATGCTTGTAATGTGTCCTTGGCTGATTTTTCGATGTACTATTGTGTGAATTTGTTGTGTTGAAGTTTCAGATTTAATACAACCTTCTACGAGTAGAGATAAAGGCATGGAAAAGCTAGTTTGAGCTTTTGGCTTTTTGTTGAAACTGTAATTGGTGAGTGTTTGGAATAATTGCTTGTGGACATGATTCAATTCATTATTTGGGAATTCAATAGTAGCCTAAACCCCTACTCTAAATTTCGAGTGTAAGTTTTGTTATACCTACGTTTATCTTGTGAATTATGTACTTATGTGAATGTGAATATGTGAACTGGGATGAGACATGTGATATGTGGATATGATAACTATTGTGAAAGTGAAAATGTGTACATGCTATGTGTATTTTACATGTTAATGACAATGTTTTGCTAAAACTACAAATATGCAATGATAGTTCACGGATAATTGGTAAGTGATATGTGTTTGTTTCTGATACTTTGTTCTTGTGATCTTGAAACCATTGGATATAATTAGAATGCCATAGGATTGTGAATACTCACTTATATGTACAGTGATTTTGGGCATTGAGGCCCTGGGACATGTTGGAGGGATAAGGGAATGTGAGCTAAGCTTCATTCAACGAGACATGTGAAAGGAAATAAGGAGAGTCTTAGCTTTATGCTTCACTTTTGGGACATGTTTGACTCATGAGTCTATGTTCAATATGTTAAAGATCTGTGTATCCGATGAGTGATGATAGAGCTCACTTTTATGTTTTCATAGCAAGTGCCAAATTATCTTAAAATGTATATATGTGTAATGTGATGTATGCCTAAATGACTATGAGTCCATTACACAATTCATCTATAAAGATATTTTAAATATTGTGATATATTCTTGAATGTTAGGTGATTAAATATGTAATAGGATATATGCTTAAAAGTGGATATGTTTACCGTGTAAAAGAACTGGTAATGATTCAAAATTAAGTATAATATGACACTAGAGTTGGAACTGTTGAGGTTATGCTATATGGTTCTTTTGTTGATGCTTGATGAATTGTTTGCATTATGGTTATTTTGAGTGTTCACTGAGCTTGTTGAGCTCACCCACTCTTTTTAAACCATTGTAGATCAATAATATGGCAGTGTGAACGATGTGGTTTCCAAGAGGTGCTCTAAGCAAGTCTATTTGTTATTTCGTAGGTGTTCTATATTTATTTACGCTTTGAGGAATAAGGCAACGTAGTAGATTTGTTTGTAGCCATGTTAACTTCTAGACATTTTACTAGGTTTTGGTTTGGTTTATAAAGATTACATGTTATTATTATGCTTTGGGTTCATGAACATGAGGATGGATTGACGTTACTTACTGAAACATGATTTTGTGATATTAAACTATTAATTAGGTCGTTGAATGATTATTTGTTGTAGTAATTGATGTATGATATTAAGGAACTAAATTGGAATGGATTAATTGCTTATGTATATCGCATTTTTGAGGTATGGAGTAGAGGTATCGATAATCGGGTTTTAAAATTGACACCTCTGTGTTTTGAAACATGTACGAAGTCAGAATAGAGATTTGGTATCGATACGTTTGCTCGAGTATCGATACTCAGGGTTAAAATGTCGATATTTCATGACAGGTACCGATAATTTTTGAGACTTTGTGATGTGATCCCGGCCCGGGTTAATCGAGTTGTTTCACAAGTTTGCCCGATCGTCGACGAGGAGAAGTTCTAGCAGCCAAAAAGGTGTAAATTTGTTTTAAAATTTATGGAAGCTTATAAAGTGAATTTTTGAAATGATAGAAGGTTTAGAGAGATGTAGGTTCAGTTTAATAAAGGAATCAAAAGATAGTTAATTTGGGATAATTTGTGGGAATGGAAAAATGGACTTAACTCTCGAAACGATTCAACACTAAAGAGTGTCACCCCGATTTCTACTTGGTTAAGGTGGATTTGCGAAATTGTAGAAGGGTTGAACGCCACACCAAAATAAGGTGATAAGTTCAAGAAGAGAACGATAGATGCCACTAGCTCCCTAGATAAGTCAGATCGAAACTCGTACGAATTTAGAGAAGAGAAAACTCACTCTTTGAACAAAGTTCATTCAATAATCTGGCAAAAAGTTCTTTCACAAAATGAAATAGCAAACTATTTATAGACTAAGTATTAGCTAGCCGAATGGTCATCTTCATGGCTAAGCAAATTAAACTAGAAAATTCTAGAATTGAAGCATTAAGTTGCTGTAGCTAAATTCAGCTGATTGAAGTCCAATAGGCAGCTTCTAGACTAAGCAAATGGACTTGGAATGCTTGGAAAGGTGCATGGCAGCAGCTAGGTTCGGCCAATGAGCTTAAATGAGCTCATTAAGATGCAACTCTTGGCTAAAAAAATACCAGCATTAAAGAAGAACGTGTATGGCCAAAATAAGTGTGAAAAGCCAGCCTTGAAGAGTCCTTTAAGTGTGAACATGCCCAACTGAATAGACATGGGTGTGAACTCCAAGTGTGAACGGCATTATGCTGATTTGGGGAATGAATTCGGCCAGCTGAACATTCACTTGAAGATCCATGTATGTATCATCAAGTTCATTGAATCTGAGGTGACTGCACATTGCTTAATGTCTCTTCCAAATTTGGCTCACCTACACAAAAGATGAATTATAACATATTAAAAACCAGCAGCAACCAAAACAATTAATCTGCTCATAAATTCGGCTGAACTTAGGCATAATAAATCAGCAATAAGACACATTAAATAATTGTAATAAAACAAACACATTTATGCTGTGTAATAGTTAAAAAAAATTAAAAACATGTATTGAAATAATACATAATTAACACACTTAATTAAAATGTCCAGATTGAAACCAATTAAATACTAACAAATTATTTTGAACTGAATTAACTAATTAAACTAGTTTATTTAATTTAGTCCAACTACTAATAATTGCATAAATTAAAAACCAAGCTATGTTTGAGCTTATTCGAACTCTTGGAGCTGGAATTGAGCTATATGGAGCTCAACGAAATAAAATTAAGCTAATTCAGCTCGCATGGGTTTCTCGCAATGCTTAATAAGCTAGTCGAAAAGTGCTCCTGGGGCGTGGTCGTATCACTTTGGGTTTTTAATTGAGAAACATAATGCAAGTTTGGTATAGTTCTTCCAAGTGGTATCGATACCACTTAAAGAAAATATTGATACCCTAGTGTCAGTATTGATACCTATGTGACAGTTTTGGGATTTTGTTAAATGGACCTTACGCATGCTTAAGTATTATTATACGACTATTTCATGGATGGTTAGCATGTAACTTTAGTAACTAACAAATATTATTGACTTAAAACCTATACGAATGGTAATAAGAAAGATGATTCTTTTATAATGTACTTTCACTCATTGTATATGACATGAGATGGTAGTATGGCATCCCATATTCGGGCTTGGTGACCAGGCTGGGTATAAGGTGTTACACCTAGGGTATTCTTGACTTGGAATCTCCATAAATGTTCAAATTTGAGGATTTTTGCATGCTAGTGAGACATTATGTAATGTGTGATGTTGTGATGGTGGTGTAGCATCCTATTACTCGGGCTCAACGATCAGGCTGGGTATAGGGTGTTACACCCTATTTCAATTGCACACAGTTGGGGCACATGGTTTTGCAACACAGCCGTGTAATCTTATTTTCGAACTTTACACATATTGAATATTTAATATTTGTAGTAATATTTGAATGGTTATGTTGTTATTTGATTTGTTAAATATCGTAATACTCCTTAGCCTTAATCCAACGACGGAGACAAGTTAGGGGTGTTACATATTATTTTAGGCTTGTACAATAATAATGCATTAAGACTAATATGTAGTTGATTGATGACAAAGTGTTGTCATTGTCATAGGTATGTTAAAATCAATACATGAGTATGTGTTAGAGAACAACATACTGAACTGACCTGCCATGAGTATATTTCTTGGATTATTATGTAATAGTCACAAACATTATTCATAGTGATAATTATGTATATGATCCTCAAACTTGAGACCATCATTTTCCCAACATCGTGAGTTGTATATTTTGATATAGAAAAACATCTACAGTAACAGGTTGAACTATAAAGATAATGTTGGATATACCATATTCCATGTAGTGGGATATGATTGATCAAGATAGAATTTATCCCTCCTACATAATGGGAGTAATATCTTGGGTCACTTGATGAAGTAAGACTAGAAATGCATGGCCATGCTCAAATAAGTTAACATGAGATATCACACTTCTTTATTTATAGTTGTCTACTCATAATATCAAGAAATATGAGATTGAGCTATACATGTGTGACTAAACCATTACTTGTGTCCAATCTAGATAAAAATGTTAAAAGGATATAATAAGTGAAATGTTTATCACAGAAAGGTTATGTCAAATCACGAGTTCTTGTAACTTGGGTAGCAAGGATGCATTACTAGATGTCACTCATTGCTTGTAACATTAGAAATATTCTAATATTACTACCAACATTACAAGAACCTACAGGGTCACACTCTCTGGTTAAAGCAAACAGACTTCATGCCAATAGAATGGGCATATACCTTCCTGCATACCACTATGGCATATTATTATCATTGGTGGATGAGTATCATGTGGCAGACAATATTGCCCATGGGATAGCATCACCTAGAGAGTAATATCTCTTGGTGAACACTGTAACACCCCTTACTCGAGACCGTTCCCGGAGTCGAGCTCGAGGCATTACTTTACTTAACTTAAAAATTCGGGGCATAAAATTTTACTTTTGAAATTAATTTCATTATTCACAACAAAGCTGTCCACCAGCGCAGCAGTTACTAATTTAGTTATAACTCGATATAAAAAATTAAAAATTTAAATCCATAAATTTTTCCTGAAACTAGACTCATATTTCTTCTTACCATAAATTTTTTAGAATTTTTGGTTTAGCCAATTAGTACAGTTTAATAGTTAAAGTCTCCCCTATTTCACCACTCGACTATCCTAACCTCTTGTCACTAAAAATAAGTTTTCTCACTGTAGGATTTTCATATGGTGTTCTCACTTATTTCTATAGAAAATAGACTCAATAAGAAATCTATACATATAAACTAAAACTCCTAACAATTTGTTTAAAATTTTAATGATTTTCTAAACTCGTAAAAGAGGACTCCAAAAATAGTTCTGACCCTATCTCACTAAAATTCAGATATCTTAAAATATAAAATTCATTTTTCTACACCATTATTTTTCTATGAAAGTAGACTCAATAATATTTAATTCTATATATCACTCACTTTCTAATTCATTTTATACTATCCTAGGTGATTTTTCAAAGACACTTCACTGTTGCTGCTTGAAATCTGTTTCTTTGCAAATTTTACTCTTTCATGATTTCTATGCATGATTTATCACCTAAACATTTGTAACAACAAACACCTTCATACTTAGCCATTTTAACAATCATTTATCATCAAATACTTACATATCATTCTTTAGCAAAATCATAAATACAAACATTCAAAACAACTAAGTCCCTATACATGCCGTAACCCAAACATGGTTCACCATAAAATACCGAGTTGTTGTCGTTGTAGTGTGGACGATCTCCGATGTCTTTAAGTTCCCGAAAGTAGATTTACAATACTATAAGAGAAAGAAAAATAAAATAAGTAAGCATATTCTTAGTAAGTTTACTAGTAAATAAATAACAACATTTAACACAAATAATTAAACTCAAATGTCAAAATCTCTAGTTTACTCTTTATTTAATCTCATTCTCGTTCTCTTGCCGGTTTACTTAGTTAACTCATGATCGTAACTTATTCTTCTCTTGCTGAAACATTGAGTATCAATTGATAATATAGTAAATTCTTAACTCTTATAACTCTTCTGAGCTTGCCATTTATGCTTTTAAATGAACTTTCATTAACATGATTCGTTTACTAGCCCATTGAACCACATTGGAATAAAAAGGATACTTGGGTCTTTTCTGATAATAACATGCCAAAGTCATGTCCCAGACATGGTCTTACATGGGATGTTCTCATATCGGTGCCCATGCCATGTCCCAGACATGGTCTTACGGGGGACCTCTCATCTCGGTGCCAACGCCATGTCCCAGACATTGCTTTCATGGGACCTCTCATCTCGATGCCAATGCCATGTCCCAGACATGGTCTTACATGGGACCTCTTTACCCAAATGTCATGACATTTGTATCTGATACATTCCTCATGTTTCAACGGGGCTTTTTAACACCGATTCTCTGTCATCTCATACTTGAGTCAAAATTAAATAAATTCATAAAATAAATGCATAATTTCTGGAAAATAACAATATTAATAATAATTATTGAAATATTGTATTTATTTACCCTAAACTTACCTTGGTACAAAATATAGCCAAATTCACCAACTTAGCCTTCAACTTTATTCTTTCCTTTGTCTAACCTCGAGTTTCATTCTTCTTGATCTAAAATAGAAAATTTAACTCATTTAATACTCACATTTATCAAAATATCCCTCGACTCTAACTTTAGCAAAATTATGATTTTGCCCCTAAACTTTTACATAATTACACTTTTGCCCCAAAGTTCGGAAATTAAACTTCATCTCATATTCTTATGTTATATAACATGCTGAACATTTTTCTCTTCTATGAAAACATCAAATTCTCACTCTAACACTTACTTATGTACATTAGGGATTTTTATCGATTATGTCAACTTACTCGTTTTTGCTTAAAATCAGCTAGAAAAACTTGTTTAACATAATTTCTAGCTTCATATTCTATCAACATAAAAATAAACACTTTTCACCTATGGGTATTTTTCCAAATATAAACCCTAGGTTAAATTATTGCTAGAATAAGCTAAATTAAGCTACCGGGATCTCAAAACGTAAAGAGCATTAAAAATGGGGCTTGGGATCACTTACTATGGAGCTTGGACGCTTGAAAACCCTAACTATGGCTTCTCCCCTTGCTAAATTCGGCCTAATGAAGAAGATGATCAAAAATTGGCTTTTAATTTTGTTTTTATTTCATTTTAATAACTAAATGACTAAAATGCCCTTAATGAAAAACTTTAAAAACATGCCTAACCATGTCCATTTTTGTCCACCAACTTAACCAATGGTCTAATTACCATATAAAGACCTCGAATTTAAAATTTCATAACAATTGGACACCTCTAACATATAGAACTCAATTTTTGCACTTTTTACAATTTAGTCCTTTTGACAAAATTGGGTGCCCAAACGTCAAAATTTTTGAACGAAATTTTCATGAAATCTTTCCGTGAAATTGTAGGCCATATAAATATAATAAAAATAAAATTTTCCTCATCAGATTTGTGGTCCCAAAACCACTGTTCCGATAACCTTAAATTTGGGTCATTACAAATACGATTCACAATTGGTGGATACGATTCGTAACATCATTCAAAAGTTAATATATGTGGAAGTTAGTATATGATTCGTAACATCATCTCACAAGGTATGTCTTTACAATTGGGGATTGCACAATTAGTTGGAAAGCCACTTTGTAAACTACAGTTGCTTTGTCTACTACTGAAGCTGAGTACATGAAGATTACTAAGGCTTGTAAAAAAACTATTTGGTTAAAGGGACTATTTGGTGAACCCAATAAAAACCTTCAAATTAGTACAATATTTTGTGATAGTCAGATTGTCATCTTCCTTATGAAGATCAAATGTTTCATAAGAGAACAAAGCATATTAATGTTTGATATCATTTTCTGCGTGATATTATTGCTCTTGGTGATATTGTTCTTAGCAAAGTTAGTACTCATGAAAATCCTATAGATATGATGACTAAGTCACTTCCTATAACCAAGTTAGAGCATTGCTTGGACTTGGATGGTGCTCATTTTTGAAGAACACCCATTAAGGGGTTTCATAGAAGAGGTGAACTTGTTCATTGAGAGTTCGTGGTGAAGAAATTATTCGTTGAGAATTCGTGTCAAGGTGGAGATTGTTAGAATTGAGTGACTCAAATCCTAGTTCTAATAAAATACATTGGTAAAAGAAATTAAAATCCATATAGAACTATACTTATTTTATTTTACATTGATTAGAATAAGGTTTTTCAACCTTACTACACTTCATCTGTTTGACATTGACTAGAATAAGGTTTTTCAACCTATAGATAGATGTAGTATAAACTCCTTTTGTATCATTCAAATTTCAACATTAGTGAATTTTCTTCTCATTTGCCCATGGTTTTTTTTCCCGAAAGGGTTTCCACATAAAATCTGTGTGTTCTTTTTTTTTTCTTATTTTTTACTTTACAATTGTTCTATCTTAATATTATCGACATTAGTTCAACAATTTCCAAATAAAAAATTTCATCTGATGATCTATCTTTCTTGATTTTCTTAGATTGGATTGATTCAACTCATTTTCGGATAGAACAACTGTAAGTAATGTGTTATTTAGTTGATTTTGTCACGTCACTTCCATCATTTTTCCTTCATTAATCGAATATATATTACTATATATGTTATTGACATCTTTTTTTGGATCTAATTCCCTCTATAATGTTTCATTGATGAAGGACCAAATATGGCTTATTTGGAATGTCAGTAATTTCGGAAGTGATTCATATCTCCTATTGAAATATCACATGAGTAAGTATTTTCATAGAAGGAAAAGCCTAATCGTTTATCAAATATTTATTAAGGGTGTTTTAATTATGGATTATTCAATTTGTGTTTAGATCTGAGATAGATTTAATTAAATCCGAAAGTAGGCATTAGAAGGAGATTTCCCATCAGATTTTCTTATATCAAGTGTGGGTTTAACTTAATATTAGATAAACGAAAATTATTCATTGTTAAAATAATTAATTAATAACGAAAACGCAGTTGAGTTCTTCATAATGCGAAATAATATGAATACACTATGTATTCAACAAGGGATGCTAAACCAATAAAAAGGGTGATTCTCAAGCAAGTGTTCGAACTGATTATTTTGTGATCATATAATTACGTTGATGTGATTCAATGTCGATTGTGAAAATATGTTTACATTCCAATACTCATGATATGTGATATGTTGGCATTATATGGTATGCAAGATATATAAATCATGCAACTAATATTAAAATTGAGATATATGATATGCATGTTAAGCATGCCTACTGTACAGATTATAAATCTGATTCGCATGTTACGCATACCCTCTAAAATCATTGTTCATATGTCATATCTCATGCATGGGGTTGGGATGATTATGAAAGGAGTAAGATTTTCGAAGTTTTACTAAAATATTAAGTGGCTTTGCCACAACGTTATTGAGTGGCTTGACCACAACACTATTGAGTGACATGCCCACAACGTGCAGCTTCTTTGCGATAGAGTGGCTTGGCCACAACGTGGAGTGTTATTGGATGAACGAGTTCTAGGGAACTATTTATTGGTGTGTAGCAAAGATGGGTAGGAATGTTTTCAAAAAACTTGCATTGATTTCTAAAAAATGCTCTGAATTAACATCCTCATGCATACTGCTATTTGAGAAATTGTGTTGATAAATAAATTCTACTTTTTTTATGAAATGTGTGTTTAAATTACTTGTTGTTACCTAAGTTAAGACTCTGTGGAATTCAACTGTATAAAGTCTTTGTAATATTTTGATTTGTATTCTAAATTCCTATGTAATACTTGAGTTAAAACTCAAACTGATATTTATAGCTCACCCCTATTTGATTTTCTAACATTTCAGATAACCCCCGAGGTTAGGACATGGACACAGTTGATGGAGGAGTACTCACATGATTTTTGAATAAATGTATTATACTTTATTACTTTGGTATTTGGATTGTTTAATTATTATTTTCTAACTCTAGCATGGGACATAACTTTGGGGATTTTTATTCTGATTTGCATGATTTGATTGCATGACATTAAGTTTCAAAAAGCGCATAAATTAGTATTAGATAAGATTATGCATGAAACTTGGTTTTATTAAAACCTAACAAAATCACTCTTTTCCACTACAATAATGAGAAGTTTTAGAGAAAATTACGAATTAGTTTTTGAGGTTTTAATTTTTTTATTGATGTTTTATCAAGTTTACATGAAATGTTTATTTTAAACAAAATATGATTTTTGCAAAAATTTTCGTTATGATTTTATAAAACTCATCAATATTACATTTTTTCGCTACAATTACGAGAAACGAGTTTTGATAAAACTAGACTTAGTTTTCAAAATTACTAATGTTTACAAATGAGATTTTTAGAGACATTTGATTTTTATGAAATTAACATGGTTTTGGATAATGAAAAATAATCAAGTTCCCTTGTTTTAAAGGAAAAGACAAATAAATTTGAAATATGATTGGAATTATGAAAGTTTTGAATAGCGATCAAACTTTTACAAATAGTATACCAAAATCATTTATTTCTAAAATTTTCATATTTTTGCGAAATTAAGTTAAATATTCGATTTAACTATTTTTGAACGACTTACACAAATGGTTTAAGAATTATGTTTGAAAACTATGAAAGTTTTTCTAGGCCATTTCGGTGGTCAAAGTAGCTTTCTGAATTCAACCATAACGACTGGGCTAGGTTTGGGAGGTAACATTTAGTGGTATCAAAGCCTGATTGAAAACTTGGACCGTGGATTTTTGTTTTGAGTCTGCATGCATATTTTAAAGGGGTATTTTGGGAACCATATCACAAGAACATTATCACAAGATCTTCAAAAAGTTAAATCTAAGAACTCTGATGTCGTTCCTAAGTTAGTACTGTTATTACTAAACTGCAGATAAACATTAAGATTATTTTGTTTAAAATTATAGATATAAACTGTAAACTTTAGAGCGTAAACACTCAGGAAATAATTAGATGTTAAATTTCTAAACTATAGATTAATATAAAACTTTAGACTCAAGAAAATGATATGAAAAGCCAAGGTATGAGAACTCGTTGTATGTGATTTCGATGAACGCAATGTCGAGTAGCTCAAGATTAGTCGTTAGCTTTTCAAGGACTTGTGTCTGACCCTAAGGCAAATGACATGTTAATGCGTCTACTGCTAAAGGCGGAATGCAACACTCCAAACCCGACCCAGTCATTATGGCCGAATTTGGAAAGCTACATTGGTCACTGGAATGGCCCAAAAAAAATTTCGTAATTTCAAACATACTTTTTAAACCATTTACAGAGTGCGTTCAAAACTAGTAAAATCAAATGTTAAATTTTATTTTCAATCACATTTCAAATCCATTTTTCCATGAAAATGGCCGAAATAAACTTTCGGAAGTTTGAAAAAAAAATTAAAATCTATTGGCTTATCAGTTCAAAACAAATGAAGTAAAGTGTTTATTTTAATTTTATAAAAACCGTGCAAATTTTAGGATTTGAAATAATTAATATCTCAATCGTAGACATTTAATCTTTTATTCAAATTTAGTTTGGATTTTCAATCATACTTCTAAATTGTAATGCCCCAGAATTTGGGCCTAGAAGTATTGGGCCTTGAGCAAGGGAATGGTTAGGAAACTATGCACAAAAGTATGTCTATTTTAGTGGTTAAGGGTCCTGAGAGGAGTTGGAAAAGTTCTGGGTTCAAACCTGGGCTTTAGCAAAAATTTTGGTTTTAAGTGGATAAAACCCTGGATGCTTGGATGTAGGCCTTTTAAATTATTGTGTTAAAAAAATGTCATAAGAAAGCCTATGGTCTAGTGGTTGTGGCATCATTAAGGTTATAAGGGAGCTTGGGTTCAAGTCTTGGCTCTTGTAATTTATTTTGGTTTTTCTTTTAAAGGAACCTGGACTTTGGTCTTTAGACCTTATATTTAATTGAAGACAAAATATGATACAAAAGTGTTGGTGGCAAGGAGGCAAGTGGTGTGTTGAGCTATTGAGGGAGCTTGGGTTCGAATCCCATTGCAAGCAAAAAGGATATTTATTTTGCTAGCTTGAGGCGGCAGGAGTTTGAGGTGGTTTCAAACTCTGTTGGGTGAGAGATATCTAGGCTATCAAATCGATTCACCGTCGAGAATTGAATAGTATAACATAGGAAGATCTTTTATCCACACCGAATACAAAAAGTGATGCCTGGTCCAATCAAAAGAATTCCTTTCCTTTATTTATATATATTCTTTTCCACCCTTTCTTTTCGATAATCTACCGCCTTCCTTGTACAATCATCGATGATGTATCATCCGACCTTTTCCACTTTCACCGCTTACAAATAGTTTCCAAATAAACCCCAACAAAAAGAGAAAGGAAAAATAAATAAAAAAGATAAAGATATCGTTGGGAATGAAATTACATCATTTGTACCCCTTTGATGAAAAACAGAGGATCAATTGATGTATTTTAAAAATTTTATCCGTCGGACCGACGGGCTCGAACTCATGACTTCCGCCTTGATGAGGCGGTGCTCTGACCAATTGAACTACAATCCCAGGGAAATAAAGAAAAGAGGTTGTTATGGAGGATATCAAGGAGGGATAAAGGGAGAGATTTGAGGAGACTTTCAAGGGATTTGGAGGAGAGGAGTGTTGTAGCTGAATTGTACAACTTCTATGTGCAAATTCGGCTAAGGGAACCCATTTGGTGCATTTCGACAATTGGTGAGTGTATAGGTGCCAAATTTTCTCTCTAACATTTCGAGTTTTGGACTTCACTTTATTTTTCTCTAGTGCCGAAACTAAAACTGACCACTCGTGCATCTTTTTGTTAGGTTCCCTCTAGTTCTTTTTGTGCTACGAAACTGACCATTCGTGTTATTCCTTCTCTGCATCTTTGCTATGCTCTTTTTCTCTTCTTGATCAAACCTAATATCTATTTTTCAGTACCTTTTTTCTTCTGCAATTGGATTCTTTCATAGCCTAGCCGAACCTTCCTATTCTCTTCTTTTAACTTCTGTTCACCTTCTATTATGGGCTGGCCAAATATCACTGTTGTTCATCCTTCTCTGCGTCGATCTACTGCAAAGGTTCTGACTATCGGTAAGTAATCAAAAGCTATTCTCTACTTTTCTTTCTCAAAACCGAATAACCTTACTGACCGATTGTTATTTCTTTTCTCACATACTGCACTCATCGCGATTTAAGAAGGTTCCTCGGGAGTGCTGAGGCATTCAAGATTCTTCTTTCGTTTTTCAATTGTATCTGTGAAGGGGGTAAGTTGGCTTGCTTTTCGATGGTGCTGCGTTTTAATATTGGCGCCTTAAGTCTTATTTTTTGTAAACAACCCAGTCTTATAGGTTTCATTATTCAAGAAAATAATCGGCGAGGCCGTGTGATCGATTCTTATTTGACGATCCAAAGGCATTAAGTAATTCTCATTCGTTCAAGATGAGTAGTGAGTAACGATTTGGGTTTAAATATTGTGAACGTTAATTACAGGAAAACTGACGGTATACCTTGAATGAATGTAGGCCTTGGCGGCGAACTGTTCACTCGATTTTGCAGTCAGGTGTGTAACTATACACCGTAAATCATTATTGTCGTAATGCCGAAAGAGTGTGTGTAATCATACCCACACTCAACTACAAATCGAGAAAAGCTGAAAAGTCGTGAACACAATGTTTCAGACCACACGGGTGTGCGATCGCTCAAGTGGTGTGCCCTACGTGCGATTCGTAGGTAAATTACCGAAATACACCCTAAGAGTAGAATTATCGAAATACCCTTGAAGGATAAAATTACCAAAACACCTCGACAGGTAAATTTACCGTAATACCCTCAAAGGGTAAAATGATCGAAATACCTCCGAAAGGTAAAATGACCAAAATACCCCTAGGGGTAAAATTACCATTTACCCCTAACTGATGAAATGACCGCTACACCCCTAATGGTAGGTTGACTGATGTATGTATGAAAGTTATATGACCAATACTGAGCATGATATCCTACATTCACGTATGTTACTATGGCATGTCATTCTGCATGGGGTTGGGTTAATATTGACGGAGGAAGTGTATGGCTTGTAGCCGTTCTGTTCTAGGCTTACTGCCTTTCTGCTTATGGCTTTTAGTCATTCTGTTATTTGGCAGCGTTGCTACGATACTTATGGCTTTTAGTCGTTCTATCTATGGTGCCGAGTTGTTCTGTTGACTTAGTGCCGCAGCCGGTGCTAAGGTTGGTGTGTTGGTTGGGTGGGTCAATTTTATCCCCATATTTATTTAAAAACCATTTTCTGAGAGCATCTCCGATGACCGAATCTGAGTCCTAACCACAAGGATTATCTGAAATACAAAAGTAGAATGGGTGAGCTTTAAAGAGCCTAGTGTGAGATTAACACAAACATAGTCATATACATAATGAAATATCAATCTCAACATATCAATAATTATAATATTCATAAATTATAACATTGATACTTACTAATGAACATGTCAATGCATATTTTAAAATGTTGCACATTTTATAAAATTTCCTATCCATCCCCGCTACACACTAATATCGAGTTCCTCAGAAATCGTCCATCCAAAACACCATTTGTGGACAAGCTACCACTGATTTGCAGATAAACTACCACTAATAACACTTTTGTGGACAAGTCACCACTAATTTACAGATATACTGTCATTGCTTCCACCTTTCAAAATTACCCACCCCATGCATATGATATGGCAAATTCACTTTTTAACACATATGGTCACTTTTACACTTGTGCATGTAAACATGCTCTCATAATCACGTAGAACTTGATAATCACTTTTAACATGTTAAACATGCTTTTCACATTAGATCATGGATCTCAATATTTTTAATGTACACATATATAATTCTCACATGTTTAAATCATCACATATATCACATAAGCCATACATCACATATCATGAGGTTGAGATCTACACTACATCATAGTCACAATCATAACCACATCAGTTATCATGTGTTTCATAAAATCACTCAGTTAGAGTCACTTACTTGGTGCACATTCTGATAATTTTTTTAACTCTTCCTGAATATTTAGTGTGCTCATGATTTGTTATAATTAAGTTATTAATGATCCCACACCTTTTCTCGAAGATCCAATTTGCCACAATTCTTATTAACGATTTCACTTTGATCTAACTCGCAAGACGAATCTAACACATGAGTAATGTTTATTAGTTATGATCCTTTAAAAAATTTAATCACTTAAAGATTGATTACTAATAGTCTCACCAACATTTACCCCACGGTTTTCGACTCTCGAAAAGATTATTTCTAATGTGAACTTAGGGGTCTCCCCTATGATTATCATTTGGTCCTTCAAATGATAACGAATAGTATTAGTATTATAATAAATAAATAATAAATTATAATAAAATGTAACATTGTCTCTATGGCCATTATATCATTCGACCATAATTTGAAATCATCAAGAGAAGGATTTTACGATCCAAATAACCCACACTTACAACTTGGTTAAACTAGGATGGACAATCAATTGAGAAAGGAACCAGATCGATAAGTTGAGCAATCTAAAAGAAATGTTAGAGCAAAGTCAGTATAAGTTTAATCAATATGCGGAATGGAAAAATAGAGAAGGAAGAAAAGGGAATAAACTCAATCGCCGACGGTGGTGATGGCACCGGCTCAGCGGTGGACAAGTGACGAAGGAACGGTGATCTTGCAATGGCTGAAGAAAAGAAACTATATAGGTTTCAATACAACAAGGTTGGAGAAGAAAATAAAAAGGGAAGAGAAAAACGGAGGAGAAAAGAGATCTGCGATTGCGACGGTGATAGGAGGAGAAAAAGTGGATGAAAGGTAATCGAATAGAATCAACATCTAGAGGATCTTTAATATTTTACGGAGATAGACCCCTTGGTCAATAATTTGATAGCCCAACTGAGAATGTGAATTACATCAGGAATAAGGGTGGAAATCCCCATTCAAATACTTACAATCCTGGCTAGAGAGATCACCTGAATCTGAGATGGGGCGAAAATCAGGGAGGAGGTAACAATTCTAGTTCTGTTAAAAAAACTGCTACTTACCAACCTTCATATCTATATAAACCTCATGAAAGGGCCAACCCAACTGACCGTACTGAATGTGGTTAAAGACTAGATCAAATTGAGGGAGAAATGCAATCAATGCAAACCGAAGTGAAACAGGTGCAATCTTAGTGCACTCAAACAACAAAGACATTGATGAAACTCGAGGATCAAATGAGCTAATTGATGAGCATGATGGGAGATATCAAAAGGTAATTTGACACTGGGATCCCTATCAATACCTAGAATAATACTCGAAGGGAAGGGAGGGAGCACGTGAAAGCAATTGCGCTCCGTTCGGGTAAAGTATTGAGTAGCCCAAACAACCCCACTCAAGAGGAGAATGAAGATGTCGATGATCTTTAGGAAGAATCTCCTCGAAAAAATGATGTTGAACCAGAACCAAAAAAGGTAGTCAAGCCAGTAGATGAGTCGAACAGAGAAATTGTACTAACCAAGGTACCATTCCCCTTACGGCTAGACGATAGACAAAAATGGGATGAAGCGAAATTTGTAAGTTTTCCAAACTTATTTAAGTCTCTTAATGCTAACTTGCCTCTGATAGAATTAATTCAAAAAGTTCTGAAATACACTAAGTACTTAAAAGATATCATGACTAGGTGTAAGAGAATGAAAATAGAATAGCAAGTTAATATAGATGCATCTTTTAGTGTAATAATTTCTAAACAGATACCCCCAAAACTGAAAGACCCGAGGAGTTTTACAATTCCTATAGAGATAAAGGATATTCACTTTAATAAATCCCTATGAGATCTATGATCCAGTACAAATCTAATGCCCCTATTAACATTCAAGAAACTCAGGTTAGGGGAACTTAAAAACACACATATCACACTACAGTTAGTTGGTAGGTCTCGCTACAACCAAAAGGGGTATTTGAAGATGTGTTGGTAAAAGTGTGTAGATTTATCATCCCAGTTGATTTCGTAATTTTGGATTTTGATCTGCCATGAATTACACTATTATTTACATCTTTTATATACATAATTTTAGCTTGTTTAATAGTTAAATCAAGCATCTTAGTATATATTTACGTTTTCATACTTAAGGTAGTAATTTTATGCTTTCTAGTAGTTTTATTGCATTTTATATATCTAAATAAGGTTACATGGTCTTGTAGGTCAAGTTGGGAGCTAAAGATGCATATTCGGGCCAAAACTGATGCCTATGTCGTGACACCAAGACACTGATATCTCAACATCAAAGACAGAAAACAAAAATAAGTTTTGGAGTGAAACTGCCCTCGATGTCGTGACACACTTCCTACTATGTCATGACACCAAGTCTAATGTTGCAACACTGCAGGCCTATGTTTCAACATCGCCCCTGCGCAGCCTAAAAACTCCTTGCACGAGATAATTGCATTTTTAATGGAAATTAGGAGTATTTGTCCTAGTCAAACTCTAAGGACTTCAAGGATAATTTAGGCACTTTAATATTCCAAGTTTAGCCTATATAAAGGCCATTGTAATCAGTTTAAACACACTATTTTAGGGAGATAGAAATTATTCTTAGGTTTTTATTTCATTCTTAGTTTTACTTAGGTTATTTTATGTTCTTGTAACCGGAAGATCCTATCCCAAAGTGAGACTTTTACGAGTGGAGATTGTTCCGGAGCCACGCTTTCATCAATAAATTCATGAGCATCTCTTTCCTTTATTATATTCTTTATATTTCTTTCTTAACATTGTTAATTGCATGTTTGTATAAAGATTGGAATTAGTTTATACTTTATATATATTTCGCATATTTCAATTGTATTAATCTTATTAATTGATTGAAAGGTAGAGTTTTCTTAACAGATTAGCTGTTTGGGAGAGGAAGAACTTAAGCCCTAGGCATGACGACCCTAGGAAGTCATTTAGGTGGTAATTAACCCAAAATTGGTATGGCCTATCCGTGAACACCTTAGCCCCGAATCGGTCTGGACTGTGAGGTCTAGAGATAAGTAGTTCTTGTCGACTCATTAGGTTAGTTGGACACCGAGAGGCGCAACTAGGTTGATGACTAGCTGGTTGAATAGATCCCTACATCAATAATTAATTAGTTAAAACAATTGGATCTAGGCTAAAGGAAATCACGTAGTCCAAACAAAGAATAGAAAAAGCTGATACATAAACCTAGGAGTAGATTTAGGTTAAGTTAAATTTATTTAGTTTATTATTATCATTATCATCTTGCTTACTGGTTAACACTACTAATTCATGACTCGAGTAGATTAGTAATTATTTTTGGTAATTGGCTTAATAGCATTTTTTTCTCAAACTACAACCCCTTGGGTACTATCCTCGAAATACTTACCAAATGTTTCGTTGTGAACAAACTATATTCCAGCATGACCCATATACTTGCAAACACTGCCTCAATTCCATATATTTTGTAGCAGTATTCACACTCTAAACATTGGTACGTCCAGAGGTGGCGAAGTTGTTAGTGTCATTGTCGGGGATTGCGACGATGATAATTGTTATTGAATTAATTACTTACAAATAACATTAGTCGAAAGACAAACGAGTTAGATAGTGTACTAATTTTTATATTCATTAATTGTATTATTTTTATTCTCAATTTTTTTTATTTACCTTGTTGACTAAAAGATTTAATTATGAAAAATTTTGATTACAGGTGGTTTAATGATGAAAGGACTTCTTGGGACGACGAATGGAACTACATAATAGGTTGGTTAAATTGAGCCACAACAAACCAATGGAGTGATGATAATGAATGTGAGAACAATGAGTACTCATACATACCTCATTATGAGTCATAAAAAAAAAGACAATGATATGCCTAAACACTCAGATGAGCCTCATTGTGATTTGTATAAGATGCCCTCATGTGAAACTACTGAGTCGTCCAACTTCGAAATATTATCAAACACGTCAAACATAATGAAACAAATGAGGAAAATGCTGCAAGAAATACCTGAGGCACTATTTCCAAGGGAAGAGGTCGTGCATGATGTTCCCAACCTTGAACCTAAAGATCCCCGTATTATCATTGATCACCTTGAATTAGACAATAACAATCAACAAGAGCTTGGAACCAAAGATCATGGGGATAATTGAATATGGATGAAGCGGTCTCTGATCCAATTGACGTAGAATCGAACATAATAGTAGATTTAGTCGCTAACGTAAAAGTAGAAGTAACCACTAACATGGAACTTAAATTGATTTTAAATGAAAGTGTAGAAGAGTCAATACACTTTCTGGCCATAGCAAAGAAGTTAACAGCCGAAAAGATCGATGAGTTCAACTCATTCTCATCTGAAAAAGGAAACAAAGCTCGAGTGACCAAAACTTCACGTGACATAGAAGGGAAGAAGCTCGAGGTAATAATACCCCAAAAAATGATTTGGTCTTGGCTTGGATTTGATACCAAATGGCTTGCAATGTGGATGCCGCGTCGATCAAAAATAAGGCAACATCATTCGAATTGACTGAAGGGGTTGGTTCACATACATCGACAGAGGAACAAACGTCAGATCAAAGTGTCGAGAACCAGCTGGAAGTTCTTCAATAGTGGCGACACGGATCATCCTGATTTTTAAAGAACTTTTATTTCCTCCTTTAAATTCTATTTTTTGTTTATTTTATTAATCTTAGTTGCGCTTAGTTTTTCCCCATAGCAGGTGTAGATACCATAAAGTGACAGAACTGAAAAAATTTAAGAAGCCAGAAACTGGGCTCAATGTCGTAACATCGTATCCTAATGTTGCGACATCCTAAACAGAACATAACCTTGCAACATTGAAGGGCCAAGTTCATTTGAGAAGTTTTGTTATCCATTATCAACACTTATTATTTTTTTGTCTTCTTTTTATTTTTATTTGCTTTACATTATATTTCATTTTTTTTTGTCGTAGTATTTTTTTTTGGTACTTTTTCATCCACTTGGAGCAAACAAACCCTGAGATTATCATAACAACAAGGATTCGGCCTACTCAGGGAAGATTTCTTGTTTGCACTTTAATTATTTTACACTAAAGGCAATGTATGTTCTAAACTATAGGGGAGAAGTAGATAGGATTAGTTTGTGTGTGTTTTGGTTTGTATGTTTACTTTGATTTAGTTTATTAATTATTGAAAAAAAATATTATTGTTTTTGTTACATGGTGCTTGGTTTATATTAATACTACGAATAATGGTTAAAAATAATAAAGCATGTAATGATTCTTGCCAAGTGTGAAATTTTTTATTGATATGAGATAATTTGATTATTTTGAAGGGAAATTTATTAGGTTACTTAGTTAAATTGCATAATAGTTTAGAAGTACTTAGGGAAGAATTTTTTATGATGTCATATGAGATATAAGTCTTAAAGATAGTAGTAGAGACATGAATGCCTGAATTGATTATTATTCATTTGATTTAATTCGAAGCATGAAAGAAATTGTGTACGGTGGGATGCTTAGGGATGACCTAAGGCATTGTTTGAATAGCCATTTTTCAAATGACCATACCTTAATGCTATAATTCCTAGTCTCCTTTATCTGAGCCTGCTAACTCCTTATTGATGAACCAACAAATTTGAAACCCAAAGACCACACATAAAACTTGAACTCTTCCCTATCCTTGGTCCCTTAATACATTACGAAATAAACGTCAAGCCATAGATATTGAGGGTTTAAGTAGATACATCATGATGGTTTCAAAAATAAAAAGAAAAAAGAGTGAAATAGGAAGAAACAATGTGATACAATGATTATAGGTCAGGTAAAAATGTGTGAAAAAGAAAAATCCAAAAAAGGTTGAAATTAAAAACGAGAAGAAAAAGTATAGAATGAAAACAAAAGCATTGTGACTAAGAAAAGAGTAAAAAGTCAAAGTGACAAAACAAAAAGTCACAAAAATGAAGGAAAACTCAATCATCAATGCACAAAAACTTGTTAAGCTTACTATAGTTGCTAGTATTATATTCTATATTTTGTATGGAGAGATAAGGTAGGTGAGAGAGGGAGACAAAAGGCAGTGAGCTTAGATGGGACATTAAGAGGGAAGAGAGGGAACAATGTCATGTGTCTAACTATTTCTAGTGTTTGAATTGTTTTGCGTCATATCTTTCTTTGAATTTGTACAGTCCTAAGCCTCAGAACGTTACAAGCCTAGAAGACCAATGCGACTTAAGAGTTCTATGCATAATCTTTTGGAATAACTAACAATTATGCTTAATAAATATTTTTTATTCACATGATTGTGTCTGCTACATATATGTTTGATGTATATTAATGGTAATGTTTTATTCCTTATAATTAAGTCCTTAATAACACATATAAGTACTAAATTCTTAAACATAATTTCAACTTGAATCAATACATTTTTCATTTTCTAATTTAGTCTTACCAAAATCTAAACTTGTCATTTAAGAATCCATCTTTACCAAGCTTGATTTCATCAGCATCATTTAATGGCATCTAAATTAAAGTTCAATAATTAATGAATCTAACAGTTGAGCATGATTTACTAATCTTAGATGATTTAAATTCTATAAAAATTCAAAAGAAATATTTTAATTACCTTTACAATTTAAACCGAATGCTTAATGAAATAAGAAGAAATTTATTCTTTCTTTCTAATGCATGGATGACAACTTAAGAAAGGAGATGAATTTACATTCTCTCTCTCTATATATACAAAGATTAGTGCTATGATTAATCTTATTTAATTAGTTAACATAAAATCATTATGTCATGTGAATTATAACAATAATGATGAATGACTTAAAATTTCATCCCACTATACTATCATTAATTTGGTTTATTTATTCTATAGTTCTTAGTTTAATTTCTAATTAGGTCCCTTTTATATTCCTCAAATTAGAACTTAATAGTAGTTACACTTTTGCAATTGAATTCTGTTTTATTTTTAATAATTGATTTAATTCAATAATACTTAATAATTTGATTTTTTTTAATCCGTACTTGACTCATAATTATTCTATTTTAATAATTTACTAACTCAACTCAATAAATCTGATCGAAAACCGAATTTTTCAATACCATTAAGAATCAAATCAACTCAATAAATTTGATCTAAAACCGAACTTTTCAACACCATTAAGAATCTGTTTGTTACAAGCCTTTTCAAAAACACTTCACATATCTGTACTTTACCTACAAGGCTTCGCACATTCACACCTAGCACGTTCATACTTTGCCCTAAGAAACTCTCGCAATTGTACAATGTGTCCTTATTCAAAAGCAACGAACTAAGAATAATATCTACTTAGTTCCTACAATTTACCTTTTCATATTTTACAGAAAAATATACAAAAGAAAATTCTTATAAAAAATAACCTCACCTATGACATAAGAGACTTCATCCATACTTTTGTTCTAAACAATATAACCTTCACTTCAATAAGAAGCAATTGTTATGCATAAACATATTCAATGCTCCACAACCACTCTACACTTAAGAGAGCATCATTACATAAATCCCACGAAAAACCTCTATACATAGAGTAAATGGACCAAGGAAAAAAAGCCTCTCCTTTTTCCTTCTCTTCCATGGGAGAACTCCCCATTTTTTGTTTCACTTTTCTCAAATAAGTTACAAGCCTGTCCTTTTTCCGTTATACTTCCAACCCCATTCAGTCTTACGGCTCTTTGCTTGTCCTTACACCGAACCCAATGAACCATCCCCAACCTTCAAACTCAAATCTTGTATCAAGAATATACCTGTCATGTGGATTTTAGTTATTTTTTCTCTTGCCAATAAACACCAACCAAAACTGTCATATAAACACGAAGATATTGAACACGTTGTAATGCAATTAATGTAATGTTTTTCTTTCTCTATATAATATCTGACAAACCTTCTCAAAAACCAAATACTCAACTGCATAGCAACAAAGAAACCAGGAAAAGCTATACAAAGTTCAAAGGATAAGAAAATGCCCGCCCCGACCTTTACCAAAGCCACCACCGTTGCCATATATAAGAATCGAAAAGGAAGCGCATAAATTTTAAAAGAATTCTACTTGAGAAAGTTTACAATGCACATGCTACTAAACCGGTATGGCATCGTTATTCAACGTGTCTTCACATCTTAATACAATTCCCTCAAGGGTCCCAGGGAAGATACATTTGGCCCATTGGAATCCAGTTGTAATTGGCTCCGATGTAGGAACAATCATAAGCACATTGTCGTTTCGCTGAATAACTCCCATTACACTAACAGTGCTTCCTTCCTTGATATACCTATAAAAACATAAAATCACAATTTCAAAATAGTTTACAACATTATTCATGGTTTTTCAAACCAAATTACTGTAAGATTCAGGATAAACAAGCTTAAATGATTTTCATTTTTCAGTATTATGAATGGGAGTGGGGCTGCTCAGGCTTGAACCCAAGCCTACATGCATCACAGCTCATTTTCTTGCCACCCAGCAAAGAGGTTGTTGACCAAGCTTAAATGCTTTTACTAGCCAACTAATAAAAAATTATCTACAACACAAACAAAATAGCATCTCATATGATTAGAAGTTACAGCTAGAACTACTAAGAGCCACGCCTCGAGCACCCAAGGCTTCCTTGATTTAATTGAAATGAAATTTTCAAAAAGGAACAAGTGCACATTCAACAGACTATTACAGTGTAAACTAGGCAAAAACCACAAACTGGTCTAAGTTGCATTTAACCTTCCCACTCAACCTCAAGCTGAACAACCTTCCACACTTCCTTCTTAAACAACCCTAAATTTAGTATCATTTAGTTCATAGTTCAGGCAACACTTGGGTCAGCTCAACCATAAATGAGTACGATGCTGCTGCAAATGACAGCCCAATATAACAAAGCTTGATAATTAACAATCCACATTGATCTAAGCTAAATGTACATCTTTGTGTTAGGGCTAGAGGTGGCAATTGTGCTGGTTTGAGTCAATCTATCTATCTTCTAGTTCAGGCTAATTCAAGTCTGGATTGTCTAAGTTTTGACAATTTGGAGTTCTAACAACTTTAGGTTGAGCAGTTTGAGTTTGAACAGCATTTGTTTGAGTCATCTCAGATGAGGACCATTTTGGATATTGTTTGTTTCAAATTTGGTCAAACTTAGGTTGATTACAGTTCAAGTCATTTTGGGTTTTAACTGGACCAGTCTCAACTTTCAATCAGACATTGCAGGTTCGGATTACTTTGGGTTCAAACTGCTTCAAGTTCAAGCTGTTCTAGAGTTCAAATTGCCTTTGGCTCAAAATGTTTCAGATTCGGGTCTGACTTTTTCATTCAATTTGGAAAGAAACAAGTTCAATCTTGGATCCGTCGAAACAGTTTTTCAGGTTCAATTAGATTTTTGCCCCCTCTATCCAGGCCATCTTACATCAAGCTTCATTCCCTCATCCCAGCTTAAGACCCGAAATAAATAAATAAGTCACCTAATCCTTACAGCAAGAGAAGAACACAAGACCGCCCATCTTGAAAATGACATTTTAGGAAATGACTTCTAAGAATTTAAAAACTCGAGAATAAGCCCTATCAGCCAACAATCTAATAGACTCTCAAGATACCATTCATTGTTCCTGGTTTTTTTTTTCTTTTTTTTTTCCTTTTAAGTGCTTGTGTCTAATACTCGTATCCAAGAACGAATATGGGGATATAACCTCCTAGGATCCTTCAAATACATGGAAAAGAACTTTTAAAAAATCTGATTATACCCATGTCAGGCACATACTCGCAGCCGACACTCACACCCAAGTCTGAATAACAAAGCTTCCTGCAACATAGGCACTTAATATTATGATGAAACTGTGAATTGGATAGAACATTTACCCCTCTTTCATTCGCATTACACGGTCATCACTTGAAAGGTTCCTTTCTCCCAACCATCTGACAAACTCCAGAGATAATGCTTCATTAGCTGGGTTGACATCTATAACAATCGAATCATCCACATAAGGAGTCACCCTAGCTGTATAGCCTGCTTTTACTAATGCTCTCAACCCAGACTGGAAATCCGAGATGTAGAAATCTACTGCACGCCTCTGTTGAAATGACATACACAAATGTTACATTCAAAAATATGACATTCAAGCTCAGATAAAAAGGTTTCATCTTCCGACGACTAAGATCCCAGGATGGAGTGTGTAAACAATACCCTCTTAATATAACAATAAGATAATTTTGAATTTAGAACACAGAAAAGAGAATATGACGACAATTATCCAGCTTCTCAAAAACAACAAAAAGAGTTTTGTTTTTGCCCAACCATATTGCAAAACTTATTTGACAAAGCTTCTTAACTACTTGGTGAAGCATCATGCTGATAAATCTGATAATTCCAAACATGAAAGAAGCCTAGCGAAGTACCGTGACTTGTTTTATGACTTCTAAATTCAAAGAAACCGGGAAAACAACAAATTCTCTTAAAAATTAACAATTCAGTTACTCACTTCTAGCAACCGAAGTCCCCAAGTAAAACGACAATGAGTATGATTCGCAGCTTTGGAATCCCATCCTCGGTACTCATACAAACGACTAGATGTATAAACACATCTGGGAACTCTCTGGAAGGATGACTCAAGAGGTACATTACCACATGTTACCACCTTCAAAAATCACAACCAAACACTTAATCAATGTTATCTACACAAACAAGCAGTTCAAATCAAATTATTTCAATGAACTGCACAAGCATAAACTACCGGTAATTCGATTTCCACTAGTTTGAAGATATGCAACAGTTACAGGGGATCATATGTGCATAAAATAAATGCTTGTTCATGCCCATATGTGCATGTTTGTCATCCAACAGATTTAGGCCCATGGTAATTACAATAGGGCCTTTCTATATTACTCAAGCTCGAGGGTAAGTGTCAGATAAAGCTATGCGGACAAACAGGTATGCTCAATTATTTTTGAGTTTTTCCATAAATTTAGAGAATCATACCCCACATCCATGTCAGGATATTAGTTGGATACAGGTACATAAGGAAAATAAATAGTTGGAGTAGGGACATTGAGCCAACAGCTTGGCATTGACTTGAATTATATTTCTTCATTTAATACCAAACTTCAGACCGCATAGATAAAATAAAAGGAATGCTTTACACAATTTAGGTTAAACAGTCTTAAAGAGAATTTTGTGATTGCTAAAGAATTAACATAAGATCCCAGGAATTACTAAAGGCTCAATCACATGGAATCGCTACATTGCATGCACATTACAACTAGATAAACTATACTGAATAACCTGGAATCAATTACGTGAAAATTTGTTCAGTCCTTTCAATCTTTAATAGTTAAAAAAATTATGGAAATCATGAAAATATCACATCAAATAATTAAGTTAAATTACATACCCCAGATATTTTTACGAATTGCCCATTCTTTGCATTTCTAAGCTCTGCATTTGGATAATGAGCAATGAAATCTGTAATAGCTTTTCTCCTCCAACAAGAGTTCCAAACATATAATGCAGTGACAGCACTGAAAAGAACCACAACAACAAGAAGGAGAATGACGTTGTGAACTGCCGCAAAAATAAAACCACCAGCAATGAAACCCATTACGAAAAGCAGTATCAGTGCCCAAAATATTGGTTTCGGGAAGTTCCTCCTGAAAGAAAAGTCATCATCTTGGCTAAGAACATTGACAGCCTGATTATGAACGGCAGAACCTTGTACTTTCATTGATCCCAAAGATTCCAGGGGACCAGATACTTTCCGAGGAACCCCAGAGGAATTCAATGGGCCTGAAGAGATGGGTCCAGACGTAATAAGGCCTGTTGCAGGGAGAACAGGAGGAATAGGACCAGAATTTTGACGTCCACTCGGCATTACTCCACCGGATTGTGGACCTGATGATTTCTTTACAGGATCTCCATGTCTATTCAGTGGTCCAGAGTTGTTTGACTTCTTTAATGATGCTGAGCTGGACATGCCTCCAGTGGCACCAGGACCTGATGTGGTATAGCCTGCCCGAGGCGCTGCATTAGGCATGATTGGTCCAGAATTTGAAGCAGCACCCCCAAAAGATCCAGTCCTTGAAGGAACAGTATTTATAGGCCCAGATTTCCGGGACTTAGAACCATCCATAGGGATATCAAACATCTTCCCCAGTTCTCCGGACTTCTTAATATCTCCACCAGTATAGGGCATGGCCACCGAACTCATGGTTGGAGTCCTTTCTTTAGGCTGTTCTGGTCTGCCTGATACATAAAGCCCATTGCGGAGCTTATGAGATGGGAATCTAGAACCCATCTAGCTTCCTATGTAGAATGCTGGTACCAAAATATCACACAAAAACTACTGCTAACAACTGCGCGCATAAGAAGCTCAAAGCCACCCTGCAGAAAGCAGAAAGGGGTTGGTCCATTCGAATGATATAGGAAATATATATATGGGATTTGTCACAGACTAGGTATCAAAAGGTGACTAGCTGATTGACAGGATCGAGGCCAACAACACAAAACATGTATAGCAGTAGAAAGGAGAGCATAGATGAATATCATGCATGATAAAACATAATTATTCAAGCAAAATTCCTTGAACATATATGGAAGCAGCATCAGGGTTTCATAACTAGATTTTATCTAAGATTTTCATTTGTGCTAGTGCAGGAAGATTTTTAGCTAAACAGATAGGATCTTGTATAAGGGCGAAACACAATAATAAGATGAAAATCTGGAGGATGATCAAAGCATTCGATGGCAGAAACATGCAAATTCAATTAGCAGGATCTCAAAGAAGATTAGACAAATTACAACAAACATCAAAATGATTACACCACGGTCTCTTAAGGATAGGACTTCTTTTGCCAAATAAAGGATAAGACTTGAAAGCAAGTATCTTTGACAAGAGTTTGACAAGGAAGAATCACATAAACAGAGTCTTATTGTAAAAAAGAAAACGAACTCCATGAAAATTCCAGTTCATAGCAATTAACCAATAACACTTCCATTATTACAGCTTTTTAGATATACCATTGCTTGCTAAATATCAACACAGAAATAGAAATTAAGATTACTCATTTGACGCTATAAAATCCAAAGGTTCTACGATGTCCCTCAACAGCTTGTTAGATTTAATTTACTTGAGATTATTGCATTACTGTATCACCGTCACAAAGGCAACACAACTTTATTTATCAAACCAAGCAAGTAAAGCACAACAGAAACATGTCCTTGAACAAAGAATCCAAAACAGGGACCAACTCCAAATCTTGGATTAGACGGGCTGACTTCACATTTCAGCACAGCTACACAAACTGGATAAAGAACTGCTTAACTCAATGAATCCCAGAAAGCTTATGACTTAAAAATATTAGTGATCAGGACGGAAAGGGCTTCAAAATGTAACCTACAATCAAACAAAGAACCAAGGTTTGAAGCCCCTACCCCTTTGGCTAACATGGTTGAAAAAATCTGGCAGAAGGACAAGAAAATATTAAATCTCAAGATAAAAGCTGAAGGTATTCAAGAAAAGATAACCACTAGAAAGTTGTGAAACACCTGAAAGGAAAGGAAATAAATGTCATAGCTTTAATTAAATCAAGTAAAAAGGTATAATTATCCCTACTCACTAAAACAATGAAAGCAAAGCAATACAAACATACTTCCATTGTTAAATTCTTATTATACATAATTTAGTGGAGTCTTAGCGAATAGGAATGTATTTCTTGTAACTCATAAAGCATATGGCATCATATAATGCCAATATATAGATATGCATGCATGTAAATTCAGAGAGTGAGAGAGGAAAACAAGTTCACGAACCAGACATCTATCAAACAACCACATTCAAACCCGGGTAAATATAAACACATCTTGATTTTGTACGGAAGACAATAGAAAGAAAAGGATCTGAAGGCATAGAAGAGAATGAGAATCCAAAGCTGTGAGAAAAATGCTAAAGGAAGGCCGTCTTTATCCCCTATTGCACAGTTTCTTAGGAATTAACAGGATCAATTAAGTCAAAGTACTCATATTTTGATAGAGAATCACCATTTCAAATTTCCATAAAAGTATGTAACAAGTACCATTCCAGTTATCAACCACATAAAGAACCAAAATCAATCACCCAGATCAACATTCAAACAAAATCAAGGAAAGGGGACAAGATCCAATAACCGGCCATAAAGAGCTCCAAAATTATGAGAATTCTTATCCAATATTAGAAAGTTAATCTTTTTACAGTATTTTCTGAAAAAAGAACACAGCCCAAAATGGAATTCCTACTGACTAAAAGATATAGACTTTCACAACTCTCTAAGAAAGGCATCATACAATACAGAAGACACTCCTACTACATTCACCTAAAATCTGGAGAACCAATTATGCAGTCCAAATCAAAGAAACAACGGATACCTATTCTAATTGTTCACCAAGAATTGATCAAATGGAGCAGATCTAAGAAGGAAACTTATATACAAGCTTAATGAGCTCACCTAAAGGAACTTCTCTTTTCTACCTAGAGTCCAAATTATAAGATTTCGACTACATTTTTAACTTTTTTCAAAAACAAACCAAATGATTGTAACTTTTGTAGTATAAGAATATCAAAACCTTCCATTTTTAACAATAAAAGAAGCAAATTTACAGGCTGAACCACAAAAACAAACGATACCCAGATCTCCATTTGGAGTAAAAGCCAAGAAATTGGGAAGATCTGAGGAAAGAGCAGAGATTAGTGGTGTTTTGTTGGGGTAGAGGACACAACTAAGAAGAAATAAAATGGCAGCATATATATAAATAAATAAAAAAAGGTAAAGTAAACAAATACCTGAAGTAAAAGAAGAAAGAATCGATGAGGAAATGAGGAGATTTGGAGACATTATGGTTAGAGGAAGAAAAGAAAAACAGACACAGAGAAGAACAGGGAAGAATCCTTCCAACAGCAGTCCCACTTTGTCTTTAAAAAGTCCTAAAAGATATTTTTACTGTTATCGTTTGTTGTTCATTTCGTACTCTCATATATATCATAACGCCATATCGCCGCAATTTTTTTTCACTATTTAGTTGTTATAGGAGTTAGCTGTTATTAGGTGAGATGATTTCACGTGAACTCGAAACTCCATGACAAATTCAGTCCATGAAAATTACTTAAAAAATTATTTAATAAAATAAAAATTATATTGAAAAAATAGGGTAAACTAAAGAAAACGTCACTCAACTATATTCGTATTCCTGTTTTGATCAATTAACTTTAAAATTTTTCAATTTAGACACTAATGTTTTAATTGTTTTTATTTTGGTCACCCACCATCAAATTGATTACATAAAGTCTTTTTCTAGTCGGTATAATAACACATTTAGTCTTCAATACTTACTTATTCTATCAACCTAATTATAATTCTAAATAATTCAATAAATTTAACCATTAATATTTACAAATTCTATCAATTTTATTCTCAAACTTCTTAACTTATGCTTTCACTTTTAAAATAGAGGCATTCCATATCTATTAATTGTTTTATTTATGGTTGAAATTATTCAATTCGACACGTAACCTTTTTTTATATTTGTAAGAAGTTAGTATTAGAATTTAACTAAACATCATTAAAAATAATAGAAAATACAAATTTTAAAAATATAATATATAATAAAATTATATAAATAATTTAATATTTTAAAAATAAATTTTCACTCTAGCTAGCATAATTTTGTTTTAATTAATTTAGTAAATGATTTGACACTAAATCGGATCATCGATTATATGTATTCTTGATTGTGGATTTAAAATTTTAAAAATAAAAATAAATAAATAACTTAATAATCTCTTAATCAGTTTATAAAATTAAAAAATCATTATCAATGTAACAAAAGGAAATTCAATTAATTCTTTCAATTTTGATTAAAATAAATTTTCATAATTTTTTATAATTATTGATTAAACAATTGAATTTTTCAAAGTAATATTTTTAACTCTCGATTTAATTTCAATTTCAAGGACCAACTTGAGGATTATTTCTATGTACCTTGAAGGAAATATCATATTGTTAACAACAATAATAAATATAAAGTTTTTTTCGGTTTTTCCATTGATTTAGTCAAAATTTTATCAATCAAAGGATTATAAAATATTATATTTAGAAGAAAACTAATAGAAAAAGAAAAGGAAATAAAGTTTCAAGATAAAATCATTGGTGTCAAGAATTGGCTCAAAAAACAGCTCATTAGTTGATAGTGTTATGAATATATTATTAAGTGGATGTCCATCAAAATCAAGATAAGTTTGGAGAAGCTTTGTAAATATTCTCATTGATTAATAAAATACGCTCTCTTTTTCTCTCCTATTTTCTTTGTTCTTTACTTCCTGTCTTTTTATTTTATAGTACGTTATCAGCACAATTCTCTTTTAATTATTTTTCTCCGTTAGTCACAAAAAAATTTTCCTTTCACCAAGCCTTACCCCTTTCAAGCAACAACCAATGCAATAACCGATCACTCAAATTTGCTAATCAAGCTGTTGTTGATTGCCTTCTAGAGCTACTGTTATTTCAGCCTGCACTTGAGGCATGTGCATTATGGGTAATCATTATGCAAAGAAATTTAATATAATCATTATATGGTATGTTTTTCTCCTTTGTTGATTGATTTTTGGTAAAATTATTTTATGAAAAATATTATTACTTTAAGGTTTCTCTTAAACTATGATTCTTTTATTAAATTATAGTATGTATGATATTTGGATTATTAAAATTGTTCATGATTAAATTATTGTTATTAAATATGCTTGAAATTATTGTATTATATCTTTTAAAATGAATTTATAAATATTTGATTAGAGCATCATAAGATTTTATGACATATATGTGGTATTGAAATTTGATACAATGTGTATAGGATAACTTTTAAGCGTCGTACATGAAAATTTTGATTTTGTTTATTAAATAATTTTTACTATTATATTATAAATGTTATTATGAAAACAAAGTTATTTTACTACTTGTAATAGTACTCTTGATAATAGTCGGGTGATAATAATAATGTTAAAGAATCTCGTATATTTTACTATGATTTATTTATTATATCATATTTATTATAATTGGAGACTAATCATGATAGATAGATTTTGATTTGAAATCCACACATATTTTGCGATGGTGATTATAAAATAAAAATTAATAGAGGTGTTTAGAAGTTTGTCCTACCATACTTGTTGCATTACTCAAAGTGAATGCAAACATAAAGAAAATAAAATATATAATCATGGACAACTAAAAGTGGGAATATAGTAATAAATAATAAAATAAAATATATAATCATGGACAACTAAAAGTGGGAATATAGTAATAAATAAGAGAACAATGAGAGTTCTCAAGATAACTCTTCAAAGGGTAAAGATAACTTATATTATTAATGTAATATGAAAGATTATTGGCCAAATATTTTGTTTATGTTAATATTCTTTAAGGAAGAATATGAGAATGTAGTAATGAATTCTATCATTACAGATAGAAAATATTTATCTTATCTTGTACTAAAACAAAAATATATATATTATTCCAATATTTGATAGTACAAAATTAGTTGAAAGCTCCAAAAGAGTTAATATATCAATATCTAAAAGAACAAAATTCGTGATGGTTAATGCATTGGTTTTAAAAGATATTCATTGTAATGGGTTTCATATTGAGATTGTGAATGAGGAAAAAATTATATTTCATATGAATCACTATTGCCATAAATATCTATTTTGAAAAGATGAAGAAAAAGGGAGGATTGAGTTATTGATTACTCTTGTTATTAAATTGAATTGATTGTGACTATCTTTGTGATCTTCTTTTGTCATCATCCCCACTAAGGGGTTGAAAGCAAAATATTTGACTGTGAAAGATCTACTTAAATTCTGGAATAATTTAAAAGAAAAATGTGAGCAATAGAATATGGTAATTCTATCTAAAGCTCATCATGGTTGGATGCACCTGAAGTTACAAAATTTTAAAACTGTGAGTATAACCTTACAATATTCAAAATAAGTTTTCAATTAAAATAACGTGGAAAAATATTACCGATGAGAACCTTACAAGAGAGAACTTATTCAAATTTTCATGATTCAAATGTGCATCTTATTTGTTTATGAAAATGAATATTAACTAATTTATTTATGTTGCTATAGTAGGTTTTATAATTAAATAATATATTTGATTAAAACATATCCGGTATGCAAATTTATATTAACAAACCAATGAATTTTATGGCTATTCAGATTTGATTTAGTTCATATGTTTTATATTATTTTATTTGTTAATTATTTAGAGAAATACCATGAGAAATTGTAAATGAAAAGTTTTATGTGTTAATTGTATTTTGAATTAAATTTCATACATGTCTATGATAATGGTTATGAAAAATTTGCTAGTTTTTCATTATGTCATATTTTTATGTTTAAGATGTGGCGTTTATTGATATATTTAAAATATGCTTGTTTCTATACAAGACCTAGGCAATCATTCTTGATATTTAACTGATTATGCAAAACTCTTGTTAAAAGGGTTTTTAAAGTATTCTGAATTGAACTCGAGACTTCTCGCATCCGAAGTAAGAATCATACCACTAGACTAAATACTTGGCATTTGAAGATTTTGACATATTTCTTAAAACAAATATTGCATATAATTATTTAGAAATTATATTTATTGACTTAGTGGCATTATAGACTTCACATTGATTTAGACATTTCCAGTAGTAAATGTCACAATAGTACTTATATGTGAATAAAAAGTAAAAAGAATGATAGTAAAATTATCAATTTATTACAATTTAGTACAATTGAAATGCATGTTGAAGTAAACCAGAAGTTTACTGATACGAATGCATTTACTATTTGGCGTGACCAGTTAGACCATCCTGGGTCATAATTGAGAATTCATATGGACATTCATTAAAGAATTAGAAGATTCTTTAATTTAAAAAATTCTCATTTGTTGCTTGTTCTCAATGAAAATTGATTATTAGAAATTTACTAGCTAAAATTGAGATTTAATGTCTTGCATTTCTGAAATGAATATGAGCTCATTCATCCACCATGTTGATGATTTTGATATTATATGATTTTGGTAAATGCATCTACAAAATAATCACGTATGTGTTATCAACTTGCAACCTATCATTTGCAAGATTGCTTATTTAAATAATTAATTTCATATCATACAATTAAGACAATTCATCTTGCTAATCTTGATAAGTTTATATCTCGATCTTTTATTGATTGAGTTTGAAAAACTTTTGTAAAAGTTTGTTATTTATGCGCATAATGGTTTAGAGAAATTGTTGATTGAACACCTCTGATTAATATCTAGACCATTACTTATGAGAACTAAACTTCTTCTTTCAACATGAGATTATGTTGATTTACATGTTGTACACATCAAGCCGATAAGTTATAAATACTCCCCATTACAATTGGTTTTTGATCTAGATCTAAATATTTCTCATCTTTGAATTTTTGTATGTGCGTATATGTTCCAATTACTCCACCACAATGCAAAAGATGAGTGAATCCTTAAAGAAAGTTGGGAATATATATTAATTACAAGTTTCTTTGTATTATTAGATGTTTTGAATGTATTGGAGATTAAATTATGACATGATTTGTGATTACAATTTTGATTTGATAGTTTTCCCAACATTAGGGGGAGAGAAATATAACTTGTAATGAGTTAGGGGGAGAGTAATTTGAACCAGAAGTTCAACAAGGACAACTCATTACAAGTTAACTTTTAGATGTATTTACAAGTTTAATGAGAATAACCAAGTGTTATATACCATCTAATATTTTAATTTGAATCAAAGTCCCAATAGGACAATCAGTTAGAATAGATAATAGATTGATCCATTCCAAATATGAAAATTCTTCTAGATGGTCATATAGTGGAGACGGGTACTCCAGAAGAGACCAAAGACATAACTAATAAGTAAAACTCCAAAAGAGATTCAGGTACCTGAAACTGAAAATTAAAATAATGAAAGTAAGAGATCTTAATAAGTTATGTCAATTCGAGAAAATGTCGAACCGATAATAAAAGTGGTCGACAATAGTTTTGCATACAATATTATTGTTAAAATAATGAAATAAAAAGAGAATCTTGAATAAATCTGTTGAGAAATATAGATATGGAATAGATTAGTCAAAATAGAAAGATGCAACTCAAGTACAATTAAATTCGTGGAGCTTTTGGACTAGTAGTCCAAATATCTAAAGGTGTATAGCTAGTGAGGGTACAAATGAAGTTGTTTTGCAAAAGTAGAATAAAAATATGAAGTTTTCCGCTAAGCCCTGACATTGATTATGAAAAGATATAAGATTCTTTTATGGTGGATGCAATAACCTTTAGATATATTATTAAATTAATAGTTCATAAAAGATTTAATTTACGCCTAATGATCATTGTTACAACCTTTTATGAACCAATATATAGTAAAATTTATATTAAAATCCTTGAAGGATTTAGGATGCTAGAAGCATATTGAAATTCTCGAGAAATTGTTCATTTATATGAATTGAAATAATTTGAACATATGTGGTAAATAGTAGTTGAAGGAGGATTATAAAATGATCCAAAATACCTATTTTTGTTTTTATAGAAGAATCATGATTAAAGTTTACTATGATTATTGTTGAAACTCCTGAAGAGATCAAAATATATTTCCTCCAAATTTTCCTTCACTCATGACTTTCAAAAGAATGGTGATATAACTGCTTAGCAAAAACATTCAAATAGTCATTTGAAAAACTAGTATTCAAAATTGAATACGTAGAATATGAGAAAGTATGTGATGTTTTCATGAAGGAGAGTAAATACGCGTTGTGTTCTTTTTCCCTTAACCGAGGTTTTGTCCCATTGGATTTTCCTGGTAAGGTTTTTAATGAGGCAACAGATTATGCGTATTATAGATATATCTACTCTTTTTCCTTCACTAGGATTTTTTTCCCCACAGTGCTTTTATCTTAATAAGGTTTTAACGAGGTACATTATCTACCGATGGACATCCAAGGAGGAGTGTTATGAATATCTTATTAAGTGGATGTCCATCAAGATCAAGATAAGTTTTGATGTACTTTAAATTCTAATAGTCATTAGAATTATACCTCTACTTCATTTATACTTCTTATGCCTATAAATAGAGACTTTGGAGAAGCTTTGTAAATATTCGCATTGATCAATAAAATACGCTCTCTCGTTTTGTCCCTTATTTTCTTTGTTCTTTACTTTCTATATTTTTATTTTCTAACAGATAGAAGGTTTTTTGGGGGAGGGGGGATGGAAGGTTTTTTTTTTGGGGTTTATAGATGTGGAATTTCTTTATTTTAAAACTTGAAAGTTTTGATTATGAAGTTTGAGGATCAAATTGATAGAATTTGTAAATGTGAAGGGTTATATTTATTGGATTATTTAGAATTAGAATCAAATTGATAGAATATGTAAGTATTGAGGACTAAAAGTGTTATTATACAAGTTAGAAAAAGGTTTTCCATTATTAATTTAAGCGTGAGTGATTAAAACAGAACAAATTCAAATGTTAGTGTCTAAATTGAAAATTATATTTTTTCTATTAAATGATTACTATTATTATTTTTATGACATTTTATCTTTTCATATTATTTTTATGACATTTTATCTTTTCATACTTTTATATAATTTTAAATAAAAAACTAAAATTAATATATCTTTGGAGCAAACACATGCTTGATGGATTTATAAACAATTTTTTACCACCACACCAATAATCATCATTAAGTAAATATTAAAAAATAAAGTTTTTACGTAGATTGTTTTACTCATTCCCATAAACCGATACTAATTCAATCCGGAAAAGACTAATATATCATTTCTATTAGATGATTATTATTTTGATATGTATGCCTTTTATACTTTTATATAAATCTTACAAAAGAACTAAAATTAATCATCTATGGATTAATTACATGTTTCTTGGATTTATAAACAAGTTCTTACGACTACACAATAATCATTATTAAGTAAATTTTAAAAATTACATAAAACATTTTTCTCACCCATACCATGTGTATATATATAATGGCAAGTCATTATTTTTAATCTTTTAATTTTCAATTCTAAGGTACTGAAAACGTAAAATAATATCCTAAATTGCTTAGAAAATAAGCTCTTTAAGTGTTGAATTGACCCGGATTGATTACTACATTTGTTGATAGGTCAAATACCTCCACACTTAAGTATTTGCTTGTCCCCAAGAAAACTAAACAAAACAAAAACAAAGATAAAAACAGAAAATAAACTAAAATGAAAAATAAAAACTAAAATGTACTTGAGCTAGCTTGACACACGAGATTGGGTCGGAGTATTGACACTAGGGAGATTTGTCTAAATAAGTAACTCTAACTAGCAATCTAAACAATTCAAAGTTATTTACACCTAAACCGATTAGTTCAATAAAGTAAAGAGTAAACAAGTTAAATAAAATTACTCAGTTTATTTTTATCCATGCTTTGAACTCAAATGCAGTAATATTTCCCCGATAACCCTTATGATTTTTTTTTTATAAATTTGTTTGTGCTAATTTTATCGAGATTGTTCTCGAGCATTTTTTATAAGGGTTTTACTAGTCAAACTATACCGTTTCAATAACCATGGATTTTACTTGAGTATTTTCTATTTAATTCAAACCTCTATACTTCTACAAATATAATTATCTATTCATATCTACCTTTATAACTTGGTATATTTAATCTCTTTTACCTATTTACAAGTAATAAACTGAACTAATTAATCTAAATATAAACCCTTAAATTATTTAAATTCAAGCTAAATTTATAATTTACTGAAAATAACTTGGGTATGTATTCTTAACCAATCACTTGTATTTCTACAAACTCAAGCACAAACATGCAATTAAAAAGAAAAATTACAAGCTAAAAACAAATAAGTAAAAACAATTTTTTTTGAAATTTTCCTAAGTCACCCCTACACTTTATTCGACACATTGTCCCTAATGTGCAATTAAAAATATAAAAGAGAGAGGTTACCCAGTTGGCGTCATAATTGCATCGCAGTTGGTGGGGGTACTCCTCTTTTCGGTTTTGGCTTACAATGGTAGTGACGTTAAAAGTTGTGGGGTTCCCTACAAAGAAAAATTAAAGGGACACAAACATATATAGAAAAGACTAAATCTTAACTAATTAAAACTATTGCAAAAATTAAAAATCATCCCAAATAATAATACAGTGCAAAAATCCAAACATATATATAGATGTCAAAAATCTATTTCGACTCCTCCATCATCTAGGTCTTGCCCCTATTGCGTCCCGTCGACGCTTTCATTGCCTGCCTTCTTCAAGTCTGGGTTGGGTTGTGCTGGCTTGGGTCGCGGATCACCACGCCCCTCGTCGATGAGCAGTCTAGGGGAAATACCTGCTCATAGTCTGGTGGTATGGTAGGGGTCTCCTCATCATCATCATCAACCTTGTCGTCGTCGTCATCGACACCCTCCTCGCCTAGTGGTGGGAACCTCTTGAACATGCCACGGAGCGGTATTGGTGTGAGCCACCTATTCTACTCCGCAATGTGGGTCAGAATGTCTCCCATGTCTTGTATCCAACGGGTCTGCCATTCCGATACTGGCATATCCGTGAGTCCCATCATCTTCAATGTGTATGTCTTATCCTTCCTCTTCATCATCCCCTAAGTATCACTCCTATGCTTTGTCCTTTGCTCATTCTCTCAATTCTGCTTGCGTTGCAGCTCTAGGAACTGGTCGTACAAGTTGCCCCCAATCACGCTTCTCATGATTTGAATGGCTTGATCGGTGACATAGGGACTTTATCTTGGCGAAATAGGGCATTAATCAAATGCGAAAAGTACATACTTTGCTTCTGGTGTCGTATGCACTTGAGCATCTCTTATTTGATCCAATGACCAATAGAAATTTGTTCTCTCTACAAGATATAATAAAGCATAATCGCTCGATAGGCGGTGAAGTCAGAGGCATTATGGGTAGGTGCCAGTCGGGTGCAAATAAATTGAATCCACATCTTGGCCATAGGGAACATGATAGCCGTATTAAATTTTAGGGGCACCTCAAAATTAGCTTGGCAAGTCCACTCGCCATGCCCTTCCGTCAAGTAATTAATTATACCCTCCATATCAAAGTCTTAAAAGGTAACTAAATGTAACAGATCCAAATGGTCATGTGTATAAACGGGTATCATAGTATTGACAAATCACTCGAGGTGCAACCGACACCTCTTTACCCTATTTTTATCCTAATGACTTAGTTTTAAGGTGTTTGGGCACCTTTTTACTCGTTATCTAAATTAAGTCAATCAAATCAAGTCATATGCTTCCTAATTAATGCCCACTTTAATTTAAATGTGCAAAAAATTAAATTTACAATAATTTACTAAATTAATATAAGGTCTAATGTCATTTGTGGCTACTCGATTCATCCATTAGCTCGATCAATATGTACATGGATGTTTCATTTATTGCTTGTCTATTCGTATTAGTCCAGCACCCGTTGTGCCACTCCATCTTGCTCTTCTTATCCCACTCTTTTAACTTGCTCTACCGACCTGCATCAACCATAAAGTATACCCTTTCTAGATCAAGGTCGTTAGGGAAATTTATAATATCTAATAACATGTTTTCCCTAAATTTTCCTTAAATCCCTCATTCTGTTGGTGACCACATTTGAAAATTTCAATCTCACCATTGATATTCATTATCAATTTTGATACGAGTCACAAAGGCCCAACTCAAGCTCAAGAACGTGATGGGCTCAAATTACCACAATGCCCAATAACAAGGTCAAAGGCCCGACAAATGCGTTCCAAACTAAATGGGACCATTCAAGAATTTGTTAGCAAGACCTTAGATGCGTACACGACAGAAAAAGAAAATCAAGATTCACTTTCTTGTTTTCAAGAAAATCAAGAAACCGAATCTTGACCCAATCTTGCTATTTGGAGCGATTTCAAGAATCAATAAAATCAAGATTTCAAATCTTGGAAATCTTGGTCCAAGAAACCGAATCTTGCAGCCAAGGAGCATTGGATCTCCGTTACGAGCATCAACGAACCAATTCCGGTAGGAGATGGACTACAAGCCCAAGTTCTTGAAGGCAAGGCCCAATAAGACGATTCCAAGCCCAACCAAGAAGTCAAAATCATACTTAGTTGAAAATCATGCCAAATCATTAAAGTGACCCAATTTGTAAAAATTTAATTCTTAGTTTCAATTTTAGACTTTCTAAATTAATTGTTATGTAATTATTCAGTCCAAGAGGCCCAATTTAAGGCCCTTGACTGAATTTCTCTTTAATATATAATTAAGAGTTTTTTTAGTTTTAGTTTTCTAATAGGACTAGGAAAATATTAAGGCCTATAAATAGGCATAGTCGGCCACCCTTGTAAACACATTAGAATTATATTAAAAATTTTAGATTTGTTTGAGTGCAAATCCTCTTTGAGTTTTCTCCAAGAATTCTCTCTTGAGTTTTCTTTAGAAGTAGTTTTAACAATCTTTTTGATTGTGGGAGCCATCTTCAGCCTTCTTCTTGCCATTGTTCTTCATTAGAGGGGAGATTAGAGCCGTTTGAAGGGAGTTGTGAAATCTTACGGGATTTCAAGGCTTCTTAGGACTTTATCTTTATTTATTGCTATTCGTTTCTTTTAAATTTTCTTTGATGTTTGTGTCAAACTCTTTGATTAATCTTTTAATTTCTTTGTTGCGTTTCCAGCCATCAAAATCTTCAAGGATCTGTTCGGTGTTCTTCTTGGCAGCAAAGATCGATTATTAATCCCTCTTTTTCAATTGTTCTTGCCGAATTTTCCCCTCTTATTCTGTTTAAATCGGTTTGTTGGAATTTGAAGTTTGAGTTGTTGTTTTGGGGAAATTGATTTGCTGTTCGTTTTGGGCAGAATCGCAACCTTCTTGGATCTCAAGAATTGTGTTTGATTCATCAGTTCTTGTTTTTCTCTTGCCGCCCCAAACCCTAGTATTCTTTTTTTAATCTGATTGTTTTCTTTTGATCTGAATTTTTACTTGTTTTTCTTTGGGTGCTGATAGGTTCGGCAGTTTGGGGAATTCTTTCTATGTTCAAATCGATTCTTGGTTTCCAAGAATAGTCATCTCTAAGAGTGTCTTTGATTCTGGATGTTCATTGATTGTTTTGTGGATTTTATTTCAGATCGAATTGAATCTAACTTCAATTCTTTGTTTCGTTTCAGATCTGATCATCTAGAGCCCTCGTAGGAGTTTCTCATGACTTGACAACTCGATCTTGGTCCACGCGCAACCCTCTATCAAATTCGTTGTTCTCTAAGTCAATGGTGACCTAGATGTAGATAAGAAAGGTCTTCCTAATAGTATAGGGATCTAACGGTCTTCCTCGAAATCTAAGAAAAATTAAAAATATAAAGGAGAGAGGTTACCCGATTGGCATGATAATTGCATCGCAATTGGTGGGGTTACTCCCCTTTTTAGTTTTGGCTTGCAATGGTAGTGACGTTAGAAGTTGTGGGGTTCCCAACAAAGAAAAATTAAAGGTACACAAAAATATATAGTAAATACTAAAACCTAACTAACTAAAACTAATGCAAAAATTAAAAATCATCCCAAATAATAGTATAGTACAAAAATCCAAACATATATAAAGATGTCCAAAATCAATTAGACTCAGATTCGACTCCTCCATCATCTAGGTCTTACCCGTATCACGTTCCGTCAACGCTTTCATTGCCCGCATTCCTAAAGTCTGGGTCGGGTTGTGATGGCTCGGGTCGTAAATCACCACGCCCCTCGTCGATGAGCAGTCTAGGGGAAATACTTGCTCATAGTCTGGTGGTGTGGTAGGGATTTCCTCCTCCTCCTTATCAACCTCATCATCATCATCATTGGCGCCCTCCTCGCCTCGTAGTGGGAACCTCTTGAACATGTCAAAGAGCGGTATTGGTGTGGGCCATCTATTCTACTCCATAATGCGGGTCAGAATGTCTCTCATGTCTTGCATCCAACAAGTCTGCCACTTCGATACAAGCATATTCGTGAAGCCCATCATCTTCAATGTGTATGCCTTATCCTTCCTCTTTATCATCTCCTAAGTATCACTCCTATTCTTTTTCCTTTACTCTTTCTCTCAATTCTGCTTGCCTTGCAGCTCTAGGAACTAGCTGTACAAGTTGCCCCCAATCACGCTCCACATGAGTTGAATGGCTTGATCGGTGACATGAGGACGTCATCTTGGCGAAATAGGGCAGTAATCAGATGTGGAAAGTACATATTTTGCTTCCGGTGTCATATGAACTTGAGCATCTCTTATTTGATCCAATAACCAATTCAAATTTGTTCTCTCTACAAAATGTAATAAAGTATAAGTACTCGATGGGCGGTGAAGTCAAAGGCATTATGGGTAGGCGCCAATCGGGTGCAAATAAATTGAATCCACATCTTGGCCATAGGGAACATAATGGCCGTGTTAAATTTTAGGGGCACCTCAGAACTGGCTTGGGAAGTCCACTAGCCACGCCCTTCCGTTAAGTAATTAATTATACCCTCCATATTAAAGTTTTAAAAGGTAACTAAATGTAATAAATCCAAGTGGTCATGTGTATAATACAGGCATCATAGTATTGACAAATCACGCGAGGTGCAACCGACACCTCTTTGCCCTTTTTTATCCTAATGACTTAGTTTTAAGGTGTTTAGGTACCTTTTTACTCGTTATCTAAATTATGTCAATCAAATTAAGTCATATTCTTCCTAATTAATGCCTACTCCTATTTAAATGTGCAAAAAATTAAATTTACAATAATTTACTAAGTTAATATAAGGTCTAATGTCATGTGTGGCTACCCAATTCATCCATTAGCTTGGTCAATATGTACATGGACGCTTCATTTATTGCTTCTCTATTTGAATTAGTTCGGCGTCCGTTGTGCCACTCCATCTTGCTCTGCTTATCCCGCTCTCTAAACTTATAATCGTTTACTAATTGAACTTAAATTATTAAAATCTTGACAACCATTTTCATAGTCAGATATTATTAGTACCAAAATATTCAAACATATATTTCAATGTACATGATGGTTCAAATCAAGCAATCCATGCTTCCATACATATTCATATATATACTCATTCAAGTCATTATACATAAATTCAACTCGTAGAATGATTTTACATTTAAACATAAAGTTTCATGGCTTGTTGAACTATAGCAAATTGACTCGGATACTCGGGTTTCCTCCAAAACACTAAAGAGCATCGAAATGCTAACAGAGGCATTGAAGTGCAATCCCATACAAGTGCGGGTACCTTATTGGCATGTGAATCATATCCTAACCATTTACTACGTTTAATTGGGCATTATAACTTAATTCAAACATTTACAATTAGAGGCACTTCACAATTTTTGTACACATGATAAAAATTCATCAACTCATTTCAATAGCATATGATCACAATATTCACCAATTATCTAATACTTGTTTCTCACTTGTACTTAATAGCAATATTTAATAATTTAACACTTATTAACAAAATTTCATATTAACTATAATTAAAGCAACACAAAGTAATAGAATGCATAAAGAAGAACATATGTATATTTTATATTATGAACTTACTTAATAAAAACTAGTGGTTGACTCGTAGGGACTATGTAACACCCCTAACCCGTCTCCGTCGTCGAATTAGGATATGGAGCATTACCATACATTTAGAAACATTTAACACCATAATATCTAAATAAATAAAACATATCATAATCCATTCAAACACATGCATTTTGTCCCTAAATTGAGCCATCGAGGCCTAAAAATAGCTTAAAAACAATTTGAGACTAATTTGAAGCAAATCAGAAAGTTTGGGAAAAAATTGCCAAAAACTGGAAACAGGGGTCATACGACCATGTGCAATCACCCCAGGCCGTGTAACTTTCAAACAAGGGACACACGACCGTGTCCCAGCCCATGTCCTCACCTGTGTAACTCTCTAAGATGTCCCACATGCTCATGTGCTAGGCCGTGTAACTCACTAACTTGGTGCCCTAAGGAATCACAAGTGACATACGACCGTGTAGCCAGGCCGTGTGAACCCAAAATTTACCTAGGATCAAACCATTTCATAACCAAACCATGCATAATCATCCAATCCATTTGTGCACACTTTCAAGGGACTCAAACATCATCCAAATACACTTAAATATACCATTCAAAACATCTTAACTTGCCTAATAAATAGACCATTCATGGGTACCATAAACATACCAAAACATTAACTATAACTACATGCCATTTTTTTCGAACATAATAACCTAATTCAAACACTTACCAAAATATATTACATTTACCATTTTCAAGCCACCACTAGCATACCAAAATATCATACCTTTCAATTACCCTAAATTAGTAAAAAAACCTTACTTAACAAGCATTATAACTTCTTTAACTAAACATAAACTTCAAAGACATAAACTTACTAAATCAACCATTTAATACATCCATGAGCTATCAATACAAAAGACCTATACATGATAACATTGTCATTTCCATACATAATAACCTAGCTCAAATATGAACTAAAACATGTCACAAGTAATCATTTTCAAGCCATCATCAATATGCCAAGATAACCTTATAAACAAGCACTTTAAAGTAACCAAAATCTCATAACTTGGTAAGGCATCAAAGCATTCCAAACCAACATAGCTTTCCAAAGCTTATACATGCCAAAAGACTATTAACTCATACACCATAATACCATTACAAATCACCCTGTATAGGTCATTACAAACCTTAGCCAAATTACTCAAAAACTATCGAATTGTCTACTGGATAGTGTGATAGGTCTCTGACGAGCTTCTAACCAAATTGAGCTTCCAATGATCTATAAAACAAGTAAAATAACTACGTAAGCAATGAATAAGCTCGTATAAACTTAAAACATAACTTACCATTTCTGTAACACCTCCAACCTATTTCCGTCGCTAGAATAGGGAGACAGAGCATTACTATACAATCTGAAACATTTATACATTATATCATTCAATAATCTAAACACATTATAAACCATTCATACACATGCATATTGTCCCTAAATCGAGCCCTCGAGGCCCTAAAAATAACTTAGAAGAAATTTGGGACCAATTTGAAATAATTCAAAAAATTTGGGAAAAACAAGCAAAATTTGTAAAACAAGGGTCATACGACCGTGTGACTCACACGGTTGAGACACACGTTCGTGTCTTGGGCCGTCTAACCTTCGAACTAGGGACACACGACCGTGTCCCAGCATGTGTTCTCACCCGTGTAACTCTCTAAGTAAGGTTACATAGCTGTGCCACACGCCCATGTGCCAAACTAAGTAACTCTCTGACTTGTACCCTAAGGAAAACACCAAATGACACACATCTATGTCACCAAGCCATGTGCCTCACACGGCTGAATCACACGCATGTGTCTCAAGCCGTGTTGACCCGAAATTTCCTAAAGTCCAGCCATTTCATAATCATGTATGAACATTCAACTCATTTGTGCACACTTAAAAAAGGACCTAAACAACATCCAAAAATACGTCAAAATACCATTTCAAGATCCAAGATCAACAAACTAATATTCCATCCACAATTATAACAATACAACATTTACCAAAACATATGTATATTACCTAATTCCATGCATAAAGACTCTATTCTATTATGTACCTAAGACAAAACATAATTGACCATTTCCAAGTCAATATCTTGTACCAAAATGCCATACACATCAATTAGCAAAAAATGACCAAAAGAACTTGCCTAATGAAGCATTATAAGTCCTTCAACCATACTTAAACATCAAGACATAAACATACCAAATTACCATTTACATATTCATCAAAACAACATTATAAACCATCTTATATATGTTAATATTACCATTTCCAAACATAATAACCTAGTACAAATATGAACTAAAACATGTTACAAGTAACCATATTCAAACTGTCATCAACATGCCAAGAGAACCATATCAACAAACACTTTAATGTAACAAAAATCACATAACTTGGTAAGGTATCAAGGTGTACCAAACCAACATAGCTTTCTAAAGCTTACACATGCCCAAACACCATTAACACATGTACCATAACACCATTATAAATCACCTTATACATGCCATTATAAACCTTAGCCAAATTACTCAAAAACTATCGAATTGTCCACTGGATAGTGTAATAGATCCCTGACAAACTTCCAACTAATCGAGCTTCCAATAATCTATAAAGCAAAGGAAAATAACTACGTAAGCAATGAATTCTTAGTAAGCTCGTATAAACTTTAAATTTAACATACCATTCCAATAATGAACTTTCTAGAATAAGTATAAACCTTTACCAATGCGATAAGCTTAATAAAAGCCTATATAACACCATTGTCGTAACGTTGCCTACATAAGAGTACAAGGGCCTAGTAAGCAAAGTAAGACGCAGAGGGCCTAAATTAATGTAGAGTCTCCACTAACCAATTAGGGCTAGGTTGGTAAGCCACCTATCGTCTAAAAGTCTAGAATTAATACTACGAAAAATCCTAAAAGTCTAGACTCGATCGCATCACCAAATTTCGGGTTCGGGAGTACAATTATGTATGGGGAAGGTTATAGCACCCCCACAACGCCTATCCGGGGATAGTCCTACGCGATCTTAGGAGCTAGGTTTTTTTTATTTAAGCATATTAATGTATTAATCTAGGCTAAAATAAAACTCTAAAGAAAATGTCTCCAATTTACTTATAACTCGATTAAGATGTGTTCCCCAAAATTATCTAGTTTCAAAGTAAATTAGAGATTTTTATTTTAACGGAACCTTAAAGGATACCTAAATAATTCTAGTAAAATGCCTTCAATTCCTAAAATTAATTCTATCTTAGAATTCTAAAAAAGCCTAGAAATTACCAATGAATTAAGAGAAATATTAAAATCCATCTACAAATTATTCGATCTTTTATTATTATTATTTTTAAAAGATTTAATTAATAACATTAAACCTATCCAGATCTTACGAAAGTATCCTATGTCGGGTTTGTGATTTATCTTACTTTAAAATTCTTGATCTAAGGTTTAAATTTGTCAAAATCCTAAAATAATATATCTTAAATAACATTTATTAGCTTTCTCCAAAAATTTCTAAAATAAAATACTTAGAAAGACCTACTCATGATTTACAATTCACCTACTAAAATCTTTAGTTTTAATCTTGAATAAATTCCTAAAAACATTTACATATTAATTTAAAATTCTAAAGAGGAATCCTATATGATATTTAAAATTAGTTTAAAACTATAAAAAATATCTTCCATGTTATTTATAATTTTTCTAGGGTAAATGGTAGATAAGATCTTAAAGACTGACCTAAATTCAAATGTAAAAACCTTATGGTTTCATTAAAATGTAACATCTAATTAACTAACTTCATTGTCAACAATTATATGATGGAAAAATGACCTAAAGTTTCCTATTTTAAAATGAATAGTAATAAAATAGGAAAATTAATTAAATGGGCTAAAGTTAATGAAAAATTAAAACTCTTTCAAAAATGTAAATAATAAAAAGAAAACTTAAATAAAAGAAATAAATAAGACATTCACATGATGATGATGATAATAATAACAATAATACTCCTTATTCATAATACAATAAAAGAATCAAAGTAACATAAATAAATAATATTAAAAGGTTTGTAAGGGAATGTGTAAAAAAATATAAATATAAATGGACATGAAAATAAATAAAACAAAATAAGAATAAATAAAAATTATATAAGTGTGAATAATTATAAAACATTAAAATAAAGTGCATAATTGACATTAAATATATAATGTATAAATGCAAATGAAAGGGAAGATACGAGCATAAATAAATAAATTTAAAAAGTATGGGGGTGGGAATAAATTACCCATTTTTTGCACCTATAAATGAAAAAAAAACACTATTAATTCTTTCATTTTAACCTATTTTTTCCAAAAAAAAAATCTTCCTCTTTTTTTTCCTCCTTCTACGTTGGTCATGGCTCCACCGCTAGAGAGCCCAACGGCTCACCGACCTCTGGTGTTGGAGCCGCTGCATACGGTGGCCGAATTTTTTTTTGCAAAATCAAAGTTTTCTTAAAAAAAACTATTTTTCTTAAAAATCAAAATTTTATTTCGAAATAGTTGAAAAAGATTAAAATTTTGTTTTAAAAAATTTAAAATTTTCCTTTAAAATGACTAAAAAACATATTTTTATTTTAAAAATCTAAACTTTTTCTTTTTTTAAAAAAAATCACTATTTTTTCTTGAAAATCAAAACTTTATTTTCGAAATAGTTGAAAAAGATTAAAACTTTATTTTAAAAATTTAAACTTTTCCTTTAATATGACTAAAAACATATTTTTATTTTAAAACCTAAACTTTATCTTTATTTTTTTAAAAATCAAAACTTTTCCCAAGAACAAATCTTGTTTTTAAAATATTTATTTTAGAAAGGGGAAGGGAAAAAATAGGATTGTTGGGGCTCCAAGGGGTGGAGGACTGACGTTCTGGCGACGTTCCCTTCATAGGAGCCCAAACCCGATCCCTTAAGATTTGTATGTGGCAAAAAAAGAAGAAGAAGAAGAAAAAAAACAAGAAACTAGAATTTTTGTTATTGTTGTTTTTTTTACCTATTTTTTAAGAACAAAATATGAAAAACCTCCATTTTTTTCTTTCATTTCATTTTATATATATTATTTTTTAATCTTGTTTATTTGTAAAAAATTATAATAATAATAATTTGGGCCCTTGATAGGCCCAAAAAGGAAAGAAAAAATAAAAGAAAAACAAAGGTCTCAAATTGACCAAAATCGGTTGGGCTTTGAACGGCCCAAGAGAGAACAAAAATTTAAATGGGTCTCTAATTGGGCTCGGACAAAATGGGTGTCTACAATTGCCCCTCTTTGTTCATGGCTTGCATAGTTAGAAACGTACAAAGACGTAGACACCTAACCACTATCAAATCCGACTCAACATCGCAGTAAAAGGGATAACAAATTTTTGCAATTACCAAAATCGAAACAGATCAAAACATATTACGTTATTCAAAACTAGAAAAGTAGATTCCAAACCATCAAAACTTGAAGAGTGAAACAAGATAGACCTCATAACCAAATCTTTGAAATGAGAATGCAGAAGAAATGTAAATAGACCTGATACATGTGCCTTAATATACAATGCAATGAAAAGTAAATGGACCTTCACACCTGGGCCTTTAAATGCAATGAAAAGTGAATGAACCACCACACCTAGGCCTCTAGATGCAATGAAAAGTAAATGGACCTTTACACTTGAGCCTCTAAATACAATAAAAAGTAAATGAACCTTCACACCTAGGCCTCTAAATGCAATGAAAAGTGAATGGGCCTCCACACTTGGGCCTCTAAATGCAAGGAAAAGTAAATGGGCCTCCACACCTGGGCCTTTAAATGCAATAAATAGTAAATGGACCTCTACACCTGGGCCTCTAAATTCAACGAAAAGAAAATAGACCTCCACACCTGGGCCTCTAAATGCAATGAAAAGTAAATGGACCTCCACACCTGGTCCTTTAAATGTAATAAAAAGTGAATGGACCCACACTTAGGCCTCTAAATGTAATGAAAAGTAAATGGACCTCCACACTTGGGCCTTTAAATGCAATGAAAAGTGAATGGACATACACACCTGGGCCTCTAAATGGAATGAATAATTTCATTTCTTCCTTTCTCCCTCGACTTGGCCTTTTCTCCCTCGACCCTCTGGGAATTGGGAAGATCTAAATTCTCTGACACAAAGACTCTATGGCATGCCAACTATATCTGATTTAGTCTAACTTAGTAAAATGGGGTAAAATCATCGATCCATACCTAAAACCTCAAAAATTGTCCTCCAACGTGGAGGGTGATCCTTCGGCAAGGGTCAATTTTGAACAAACAAGATGGCCTAAAGTGGTTAACAGAGGATGAAATTTTCTTCAAGTGAAGGATATTTCAAAAATGCCATTCGTCACTTTAAACAAGGCCAACTTATTAAGTAATTAACCATAAGAAGAATGAAAGATTCCAAGGTAAAACGTAACCTTAAACGTGATGCACGAAGAAAAGCAAAATAGAAAAAGCTAGTATTACTTAATGTGAATAACTCTTTATGAACAATCAAGCTTAGTTTTTAAGCAAATTATTTTTTCACTACATCAGAATTTACAGGGTTCGATATCTTGTCTCCATCCATTTTAGCGAGAATCAATGCTCCACCAGAGAAAGCTTTCTTCACATATGGCAAAATCTTCTTCAGTACCAGATCCCCTTCTTTGAATTGCCTTGGTCGTACCTTCTTGTTATAGGCCTTCATCATTCTTTGCTGATACAACTGGCCATGACATAAAGCTGCTAATCTTTTTTCCTCAATTAGATTCAACTGCTCATATCTCTCTTGCACCCATTCAGCCTCCTCTAGTAGCACCTCCTTCAACACTCGTAAAGATGGAATTTACACCTCAATAGGAAAAACGGCCTCTATGCTACACACTAATGAAAATGGAGTAGCTTCAGTCGAAGTCCTCACTGATGTGCAGTATGCGTGGAGAGCAAAAGGGAGTTTCTCATGCCAATCCCTATACGTTTCTATTGTATTGGAAATGATCTTCTTGTATTCTTGTTTGCAGCCTCAATTGCCCCATTCATTTTTGGATGATATGGTGCAGAATTGTGATTCTTGATATTAAGTTATGCGTAAACCTCTTCTATCAAGGCATTGTTCAAGTTCTTAGCATTGTTTGAGATTATTCTTTCTGGTAAATCGTACCGACAAATGACATATTTTTTCAAAAATTTACAGATCACTGATCGAGTTACATTGACATATGAAGCGACTTCGACCCATTTGGTGAAATAATCAATCACTACAAAGATGAAATGATGCTCGATTGATGCTTTCGGTGAGATGGGGCTAATGACATCCATGCCCTACATTGAGAATGGCCAAGGAGGCGCCAAGACGTGAAGATTGGTAAGAGGAGCGTTATTGCTATCTGCATAAATTTGGCATTCATTACATTTTCGAGCATAATTTAAACAATCTCGTTCCAATGTCAACCAAAAATATCCAGCCCTCATGATTTGCCATCGTATGTCCATTACTATGTGCTCTACATACTCCATCATGGATTTCCTTCATTATCTAATTTGCCTCTTCTGTGTCGACACATCTTAATAGGGTTTGGTATGTCTTCTTTTGTACAAAAACTCACAGTCCAAGAAAAAACCCATAGCCAACCTCCTAATTATTCATTTATCATTTTCTGAGGTGCAATCATGGTATTGTTCGTATTGCAAATACCGCTTAATGTCAATATACCATGGTTTCCAATCCATTCCTGATTCTACTCCTACGCAGTGGGTCAGCGAGTCCTTGACCCTTAGCTGTATAGTTTACACTTCTATTTTGGATCCCACTTTGAACATGGTGGCTAGAGTAGCTAATGCATCTGCTAACTGGTGTGGCTAGAGTAGCTAATGCATATGCTAACTGGTTTTCTTCTTTCAGAAAATGACAAAATTGAACATCATCAAACTCTTTGATTAGTCCATGCACATATGTTTGATAGTGAATCAGTTTGGAATCCTTTGTTTCCCATTCTCCTCTTAATTGGTAAACAAGTAACGCTAAGTCACCAAAAACTTTTAAAAAAACCCTGATATTTTTCTCAATCGCGATCTGAAGTGCCAAAATGCATGCCTCGTATTCAACTACATTGTTTGTACATGTGAACATTAGTTTAGCTATAGCAAGAAAATACTGGCCACTTAGGGAGATTAGTACTACCCCAATCCAATGCCCCATCATGTTAGATGCTCCATCGAAATACACCCTCCAAATTTCTTCTTCACACTTCAAAATTGACATGATCTCTTTGTCTAGGAAATTAAATCCGCCAGAAATTCCACAACTATGCTTCCTTTTATAGCATTTTAGGACACGTAGACGATGTTATACTCGAACAATACAACTTTTCAACGAGCAACTCTTCTTGACAATGATGGCTTCTCGAAAATGTACTTCAAAAGGTCAAACATTATGATGAGGAAGGTGGTGTGATACAACATGTATTGCCTTAGTCGACACGCGGTTTATACTAAAGCGCAACACATCTTTTCCAGATGGGAATATTTGGCTTCATATTCAGTGAACTTCGTGCTCAGATAATAGATTGTGTGCTCTTTCTTGTTTGAACCATCTCGTTACCCCATAACACAACCTATAGAATTATCCAGCACTACCAAATACAAAATCAAAGGTCTTCTTGGCACTAGGGGAATCAAAATTTTTAGCTTAGCCAAATACTCTTTTACTTTCTCGAATTCTTTTTGATAATCTTCAATCTATTCACCATCACTATCCTTACGTAAGAGCTTAAAGATGGGATCACATTTATCCGCCAACTGTGAGATGAAAAGAGACACGTAATTTAAACGCCCCAAAAAATCTCTTACCTCCTTTTGAATTTTAGGAGGTGTCAAATCTTGAATTGCTCGAACCTTGTCTAGATCTATTTTAATTCATCATTCACTCACTATGAAACCTAATAGCTTCCCTGACTTTACCCCGAAAGTACATTTTGTTGGATTCAATTTCAATTTATATTTCCTCAATCTTTCATATAGTTTACGGAGGTTTTCCACATGACTTTCTTTCCTAGCGTACTTTGCTATCATATCGTCAACATAAACTTCAACCTCTTTATACATCATGTCATGAAACAATGTCACTATTGGTTATTGATACGTGGCCTTAGCATTTTCTAGACCAAACGGCATGACCCTATAACAAAAAGTTCCCCAGGACATGATGAATGTGCTTTTCCATTCTTCCCTCGCCATTTTGATTTGATTATACCCTAAGAATCCATCCATGAAAGAGAAAACAGAATGTTTAGCAGTGTTATCCACCAATGTGTCTATATGTGGTAACGAAAAATTGTCATTGGGCTTGGATCGATTCAAATCTCTATAATCGATGCACATTCTGACTTTCCCATCCTTTTTAGGCACTGGTACAATATTCGCCACCCACTCTGGTTATTTAGCTACTTTCAAAAATCCTGCATCGAATTATTTCTTGATCTCTTCTTTAATCTTCAATAGTATCTCAGGTTTCATCCTTCTCAACTTCTGGTATACGGGCTTGCAATCTAATTTCAAAGGTAGCACGTGTTCTACGATATTGGTGTCCAAAACCGGCATATCTTGGTATGACCATACAAACACATCTAAGAACTCAATGAGTAGATCTTTCAACAATTGACTTTGCTCTGGCATGAGAGTGTTTCCAATCTTAATTTCCTTTCTTACCTCATCATCACCTAGATTGATTAAATTTGTTCCCTCCAAGTGGGGTTCTATAAGCTTATTTTTTGCTCAACTAGTCTCAAAAACTCATCTGGTGCAACTTCCTCCTCTTCCTTCCCATGATCGTTATTGAACATAATTATGAGAATTTGATTCAAATATTTCATTTGCATCATTTATCAATTCATGAGGTATATCCCTGACATAATTATGAGTATGTATATTCGTATATGAATGAAAACAATTGAATGAATAAAAGTGACTAGGGACATGATCCAAATCTAATTTAATTAAAGAGAAAACAGTTTTACATGGATTTTTGAAGGAAATTAAATTAACTAAATGATATTAAACTTTGATATAAAAACTGTTAAAAACAATTACATCTCGGAAGACTCAAGAATAATAGGTAACGGTATGAGTTGCCAGTTGTCCAAGGTAGAAAGGTCGTAGTGAACCTAGTCTCTTGACATCGACACCCTATCGCCAATCATGTTTAGATCCCATACATCTCTATTAATTATTAGCTTGATCGGGGTCCTTTCCTGGTGCTCGAATCCCACTAAGTAAAGGGTCTCAAATAGTGGATAAGAAATCAAAGGAGGTTCCGCCACCTTCTTTCTAGCCATGCGGGCCAACCTTTTTGCTTTCTACTCTTTAATATCCTCTCGACATCCTCCCTCGTGGGCTTATATCCCAACCCTATTGTATCATTTTGAATGGGAACAAAAATGGGTTTTGAGATACCTTGTAGGTCTTTTCCTAAACCTAAGTGGATTTTCCAACCCTTCCCTACTGTCTGGGCAAATAACATGTTCACTATTCATGGCACATGAGGCTTAGGGGCTCGCATTCCCACTGCCACGTAAGATGTATTCCCTCATTGTATCATCATCCACTTCTATGAAAGGAGAATTTGGCAAGCTAGCTACCAACAGGTCTTCTTCGCCTTGCACGATGCTCAAATTCTGATCGACTACAAATTTCAATTTTGGTGCAAAGATAATGGTACCACCTCTGCCGAATGAATCTAGGGGCATCCCAACAACATACTATAAGAAGGCGTTATATCCACCACCTGAATGCGAATAAGGAAATTAATAGTTCCTACCAACAAGGGAATCTCTATTTCACCAATCACGCTTCTTTTAGTCCCATCAAAAGCTCGCACCACTAAAGGGCTTGATACTATGTACGAGGTGCCCATGGGTAGCTTGGACAATGTTGACAAAGGTAAGATGTTGACTGATAATGTAACAGCCCGATTTTGGGCCTAGTCGGAATAGTGATTTCGGGACCACAAATCCGACGAGGGAAAATATGGTTATTATTATATTTTTATGGTCTACAATTTCACGGAAAATTTTCGTAAAAATTTCGTTCGAAAATTTCGACGTTTGGGCACTCAATTTAGTCAAAAGGACTAAATTGTAAATAGTGCAAAAGTTGAGTTCTACATCTTAGAGGTGTCTAATTGTTATGAAATTTTAAATTGGAGGTCTTTATGTGGTAATTAGACCATTAGTTAGTTGATGGACAAAATAGACATAAGAAATGGGTGAAATAGATTTTTTTTAAATGGGGGCATTTTAGTCATTTGGTTATTAAATAGAATTAAATGGGAAAAAGATGGCAAAATATGCTCATCTTCTTCATGGTGAACGAAATCAGCAAGGGGAAGCCATATTTAGGGTTTTAAGCTTTCAAGCTCCATAGTAAGTGATTCTAAGCCCCGTTTTTAATGTTCTTCGTATTTTTGGAGTCCCGGTAACTTGGTTTAGCTTATTCTACCATTAATTCGTGTTAGGGTTCATATTTGGAAAAATACCCATAGGTGAAATGTGTTTATTTTGCTGTTTTATGGTGGAATATGAAGCTAGAGATTATGTTAAACAACTTTTGCTAAGCAATTTTAAGCAAAAGGTAAATAGACATAATCGGTAAAAATAATTAATATTCAAAAGTATGTGTTGGAGTGGGAATTTGATGTTGCCATAGAAGGAAAAATGTTCAGCATGTTATAAAACTTAAGAATAAGTGATGAAGTTTAATTTCGAGCTTGGGGACAAAAGTGTAATTATGCAAAAGTTTGGGGCAAAATTGTAATTTTCAAAAAGTTGGGTGGTGGATTATTTTAATAAATGTGAATATTAAATGAGTTAAATTTGCTATTATAGATCAAGAAAGACGTGAAGAGTATATCAAACGGGGAAAAGAAAAGATAGTGGAGTAAAGTGCAAAATTACGATATTTTGCACCGAGGTAAGTAAACACGTGACTTAATGTATTATTTTGATATTATTTGATATATGTTGAGATTTATTTGGAATTAAAATAAATGTTTGGCAATATCCTAAAAATGTTGTTAAATTGGGAAAGGTGATAAAGGGTTGCAATATATGGTTTATGGGTTGAACACTCGGAATAAGCCGGAGTATGTTGTATATAAAAGGGGTTGCTGTGTGCTGATTCCCCGATTCATGGGTGGTGCTATCTTTGAAATGAGAAAGGGGGTTGCTATGTGCTGATTCCCCCGAGGGGTTGCTAAGTGCTGATTCCCCGATTTCATTGGTGGTGCTAAGTCGATATCCACCATATCTTTGAAATGAAAAGGGGTTGTTATGTCTTGATTCACCCGAGGGTTGCTAAGTGCTGATTCCCGATTTCATTGGTGGTGCTAAGTGCGATATCCACCATATCTTTGAAATGAAAAGGGGGTTGCTATGTGCTGATTCCCCCGAGGGGTTGCTAAGTGCTGATTCCCCGATTCAGTGGTGGTGCTAAGTGCGGGATCCACCAATAACGGTTAACATTCCGAGTGTTCAACGAAAAGTGTGGAAGGTGAATATTGCCATATGGTGGAAAATTTTATGGGGTAAATATTGAGTTGAATACTGAATCGACCCATGTATGAGATGGGAGAAAATATCAAAAACGCAAAAGGAACGATTTAATTATAAACTGTGTTGAACAACAGCAATTGGGTAACTTTGAAAAAATCACCATAAATGGTGGAAAATGAATGGGAAGCTGAATAATATATGAAATTGAAGTTGAATGTATCTATTCTCATATGAAAGAAATAGAATAAGCAAAAGAGTTGTATTTTTGGAGATATCTGAATTTTACTGAAAGAGGGCTGGATTGATTTCGAGATCCCCTGTTCTAACTTTGGAAAATTACCAAAAATTTTAAAAAAATAATTATGGCATGAAATTTATATCCCTGGAATCCTTATTGAGTCTATTTTTATTAGAAACAAGCGAAACCATTTTTCAAATTTTGTACAGAGAGTTAAGTGAATTTTAGTGAGGAAGGGTCAGAACCGTTGGACAGTGAAACAGGGGAAGGTTTAATGAATAAACTGTAGTAATTGGCTGGGTCAAAAATTCTGAATTTTTTATGGTGAAATGATATATGAGTCTAGTTTCAGGGAAAATTTACGGAACTCAATTTGGATCCCTGTAGCTCCAGATAAAAATAAATTAGCGACTATGATGCAGAAAAACAGCTTGCTGGAAATTGCCTAAACAATAAAGTTATTCATGAATAAGTTTATATTTTGGTGTAGTTATGGGAGTAATTACTTATTTATCATGTGTTTACTTACTAAGCTATATGCTTACTCGATTGTATTTTTCTCTTGATTATAGTGACTTCCAACAACTCGGAAATTGGAACGAAGTCAGACAATCATCTACACTATCCTTCACATTTGGGGTATTTTACTACTAGTGTTCAAATTTTATGGCATGTATAGACAATTTATGTAATGTGGGATCATCATGTAAATATATGTTATGGTTCCTTTTAAATGTAGTGTTTATTAATAGTTAAACTGTATGTGTGTTTATACAAATGAAATTGGTTGGTATATTGGAATGTGTTCTAAATTTGCAGGAGGTTTAAGCAAAAATAAGTAGGAATGCTGTCGAAATTTTTTAAAAATTTAGTAATACCTCATACTCTGTTCCGGTAAGGAATACGGGTAAGGGGTGTTACAGATAACCCATTGTTGATCATAACTCTAGCATCACTTTACTGAGATGTGTAGTGCCTTGGTACTTTCTCTTCCATTTGGGGGCATTTCATCATCATTGAAAGATATATAATTTGGGGACAAAATGCTCCCTGCTAAGTGACTAACATTATTTATTGACATATTATGAGCAACATAAGCTTGTTTTAGAACTCTTACAAGAGCCTCTTTGTGTGGCCCTGAGTTCAAAAGTAGTGATAGCAAAGAAATTTTTTCTGGTGTTTTATTCAACTATTCGACCACGCTATACTCGTTGTGCTTTATTAGACGCAAAAATTCATTAACTTCATCATTCTCAACTTCTCTATTTTGGTCCTCCCTCATTTCCTTATCGACTTCTTTATCGTCAATTTCTGGTTGATTTTCTAAAATCACTTCCTTACCATCAGGTTCTTTCCCCACCGTGTTTGGCTTGTAACAACGTTTGCTTTAAGTTATGCCACTAACTCTTGAGATGTTAGAGGCATCAAATCAAACCACCTCATAATCATATCTCCAAGGAACTCATTAGTCATCTCCATACTTAAAAGGGTCGGGAACCCTGATGACTAACACATCATCCTATACGACCTTTGAGGTAGACTCTTTTCCAATAGAGGTTTTCTTTCCATATACAATGGTGACAGGTTCTGCATCTAACGTGTTTATCTTATTGGTCTTAACACCCTCCCGTATCTCTCGTTGGAAAGAATGCAAGGGACACTGTATATGTTCTATAAATGTTGGGCAAACTTGGATAGAGTGTCCTCGAGCTCTTTGTTGGAATTTGCAGATTTTTCATATCAATTCCCATTATAGACCTGGGTGGCTCGGTGTGAATTAGATTTGACTTTCTCAATATGTCGAAGAGTCATTCGAGTGGGGTTGTGATTTCTTCCACTTTTTTCCTTTGAAGGCTCTTTTATTCAATTATAGCATTATCTGTTCGATTGCGGTTTGGTAACGGATTCGTGTTAACATCTAGTGTATTCTCTCACTAGAAATTTATCTTTCTCGATGGTATGATCTTTTACCTTGTATTTTAACGCTAAGATCTTGTACCTTGTATTTTAACGCTAAGCAGTTCTTAATGGTATGACCTAGATTGCTAGAGTGATACTCACATCAAGCATTGGCATTAAACCACTTTGGAAATGGTAGTTGCATTGGTTCCTTGTGTGTAGGTACAATGAGGTGCTTCTCCACTAGAATCAAAAAAAATTTTGCGTAGGAGATGGGTATTGGATCAAACACAGGCCTCTCCTGTGGCAGCTTTAATAGAGCTTGAGTTTGTGGGGACTAGGTTGGCATAGTTAACATGGGGGAATTTGTAACGAGTACAGGTGGATGATACATAAATGGTGAAGTATTGGTAGCATTTACAGTCGAGTATGACGGGCATGGAGGTATTGGGCTTAGGTGTGGAAAGGAAGAGTATGGGTATCCACCCGGTGTTATTGTTTGCATTTCTACTTCCTTTTTCTTTCCAATGGCACTTCTCTTCGCGCTCAAAGGGTCATCTATTTTGCCCAACTTCAATGTGTTCTCTATCATTTCTGGATAATACTATATTCGCGAAGGTCTTAGAGGCATTTCCTACCATCCTGTCATAGTATATGCATTTTAGCGTACCATCGAACAGAACAGTGGTCTCTTTTTCCGTGAGTGAGGGATGTACTTACGATGCTAGATCTGTACACCGTTGTGCGTATTCTTTAAAACTCTCATTTGACTTCTTTTCCATGTTCTACAAAGTCAAGAAGTCTGGGGCCATTTCTACAATATGTTTGTATTAAGCAATAAATGCCAGTGCTAGCCCTCCCCAAGTTTGAATCCGACTCTTGTCCAACTTTACATGCTAGCGACCCATAGATCCAATCAAACTATCTTGAAATATGTGCATCAACAATTTCTCATCTTTAGAGTAAGTAGCCATTTTCCTACAGTACATGGAGATGTGAGTAATGGTGCAACTGCTACCATTGAATTTTTCAAAGTTGGGAACTTTGAATTTTGGTGGGATGACCACATCGGGTACCAAACACTGGCCTTCTACTTCTACAGATCCAAAGGTGTCTAATCCTTTGGTGGCTTTTAAACGTTCCTTGACTAGGCTGAATTTATGAGCTTCTTCACCCATAATTGACTTTCCCTTATCCACTTCTTTCAACTCCTCGCTTACAGGCAACTCGTTTACTCTTGGGATTTGAATGGTCACACCTAGCGCTTGAAGCAATAAATCTTCACGATATCCCTTGTATCGCCATAGAAAGGGATTGGATTGTCCAAAGTGCCGCTTCTTTCTCCTACCTTGGCCTTTCCTTTGACCATTGTAGTCCTCATTTCCATTTGTTCCTCCAGTTTGGCCATGCGTGCTAATTCTTCTTCCATCAACTTATTAGCTTTTGAGCGGGTGTTATATTGGTGAGCTATCTTTGGATCTTTGGTCCTTTTTCAAATGGCATTTATTTCCTAAGTTAGAAAATTATTTGGATTTGTCATAAAAAATGTTCTTCTTTTATTTTTTAAATAATGTTTTTGAATAAACAAATGAACGAATGAGTGAACGAATGGATGAATGAATGAATGATTGATTGAAATTAGGGCACCTTGTTGTAAATATACTTGAATATAAACATTTTCTTTCATAGAAGGTTCGAAAACTGTTCAGCTTACAAAGTTTTTTTTTTCATTTTTCATTCATTCTTAAAGAAAATCTTAGTCGATCCTATTGCCATAGGGCAAATCTCTACTCGTTGTTCTTCTTCTTCTTCTTCTTCTTCTTCCTATGAGCTTGATGAACTTTTGGTAATGTGCCTGAGCCACCTCTAGAAGTTTCATTGCAAGCTCGTTCCTAGTTGCAAAAGGGGTAGATTTTTTTTTTGAGTTCTTAAATCTGTTCACATAAGTCTTCAGCTTGCTAAGCGAAAACCTAACCTTCCCCGTGCATTGTTGCAAACACCTCTTATTGGCTTACAACCATTTGTTCCACCGTGATAAAATGCTCCGCAAGCTTCGTATATTCTTTTATGACCTCTTTATTTTGCTCTTTTTTGTCTTTAATTCTTTAGTTAGACGACAAATTTCCTCCTCCAGCACCTCAATTTCAACAATTTTCTAATTAGACACCCTCCTCCAACCTCGCTCTTAATCTTGCGTTTTCTGGAGTTCATTGGCTCGTGACTCAAATCTGCCCCCAACCTTTGAATTTGAGTGAACAAGTCAGATCTTTCTCGTTGACGTCGTTCTCACTATATTCTTAGATCTTCCTCTCTTCCCTTCATGTCTAACTGGTGTTGCTGCTATTGTCTCATGATTTCTTCCTCATTTTCCTTTACATATGCCTGATGTTGCTCTTGTTGTCGTTTGACCTCTTTGTCTCTCCCCCTCAAACTGTAAGACCCCAAATTTTAGGCCTAGAAGAAATAGGTTTTGAACAAGGGAATAGTTAGGAGACTGCACATAAATATTTAGTTGTGCAAGAAAGTGACATAAATGAATGTCTGCTTCAGTGGTTAAGTGATTTAGGAGTGTTTGGAAGTGTCTGAGAAGTCAGGGGTTCAAGCCTTGGCTTATGCAAAATTTTTATTTTAAGTGAATAAAATCCTTGGATCTAGATAGTAGGTTCTTGAATTATTGTGGTTAAAATATGATACAAAGGAGTTGTTGGTCTAGTGGTAAGGGGTGTGTGGAGTGTACATGGGGTCTAAGGTTTAAGTGGTGGAGCATAAAAAAGGGAGTATTTATTTTGCTGCCTAATTCGTTTGGGTGGTAGAGTTGGATTGAAATACTGCTAAATGGTGTTTGAACTGGTCATAGAGAGAATTGATGAGGAATATTTGGAGAGATTTGAGGAGAGAATATTGAGATTTGGGGAGGTTGTTGTTGTGAAGAGATATATCCATCTCATTTGTTCCTTGTTCTAGATGGGAGATCAACAAGGTTTTCAAGGTTTCGTCACTTTCTTCAACCTACATTGCTTCCATTCCTAACTGGTGGTGGTCGAGGTTGATTGGCACATTGTCTGTGAACCAAGGGTACGATGATCATTGATTTTCAGAATAAGAGTGTTCGGAACAAAGGGAATCTACAAATCGCAACAGGTGTGTAACCACCCCACTGTAACTGTAGAACAAAAAAAGTAGAAAAGTTGAAATACGGCGTTGAGACCACACGAATGTGTGATCGCTCGTGTGGAAAGCCAAACCTACGAATCATAGGCGATAAACTGTAGAGGCCTCCATGAGCATTTCCATGGGCTTAGGCCGTAATAGGCCACGTTGGGCCGAAATGGGCTGTGTGGGCTCATTGGGCTTGTGGGTCCCACAAGGATGAAATCCACAGCTTGTGGCAAATACTGGACGGGGCTAAGTAGATCTCATAGCTGTGGCGAAATTTAGGCTGAACTGGCCGCACAAGCGTGTAGGCCCACTTAGGCTAAGTACTGGGCCTTGGGCCCATTTACACTATATGACCATTTAGGTTACCTGAGTCGCTCGAGGCAACTACGGACCTTTTGAGGGGTCGATATTTGCATTGAGACCCAAAAATAGGTAAAATGATCGAAAAACCCCCATAGGATAAAATGACAGAAATACCTCCATAAGGTAAAATGACCGAAATACCCCCATACAGTAAAATGACCAAAATACCCCCATAGGGTAAAATGACTGAAATACCCTAATAGGGTAAAATGACCAAAATACCGCCATAGGGTATAATGACCAAAATAACCCCATAGGGTAAATTACCAAAATACCCCTATAGGGTAAAATGACCAAAATACCCTCATAGGGTAAAATGACCAAAAAACCCTTATAGGGTAAAATAACTGAAATACCTCCATAGGGTAAAATGATCGAAATACCCCATAGGGTAAAATGACAGAAATATCCTCATAAGGTAACATGATCGAAATACCCCCATAGGATAAAATGATTGTTATACCCCTAGGAGATGAAATGACTGTTATGGCCTTATGTTATGTATGACTGATTTGCTCTATGATATGTATGGCTATGTTTGAGCATGACATTTTGCATACACGTATGATATTATGTCAGGATATATTGTATGGGGATGGGTTGTTATATTTGGAGGAAGTGTACCGTACTCATAAGGTTGCACGGGTCGCCCAAGAAGAATGTGGACCTATTGATGGCTATATGCCATTTATTTTACTGGCAGCTTTGCTGCAATACTGTTTAGTGCCACAACCGGTGCTAATCTTAATGTGTCTGGCTGGGTGGGTCGATTTTATCCCCACATGGTATGTTTGGTGGGACGAAGTGGTGTGTAGAGGCTAGATTGGGTAGGATTTCTAACTGCATATCTGCACTGATTAATGATTTTGTACTGTAACTGCATCGATTAATGATATTACATACTGTTCACTGCATGACTGATATCTGTTACTGTTATGGGCTAAGGCCCCATTGATACTATTACTAAAATTGGGCAAAGGCCCTATTGATTACTGACATTGTGATGGGCTCAAGCCCAAGCGTTTACTGTTACGGGAAAGGGCTTAAGCCCACATTGAACTGGACTGTTACTATAACGGGCTTAGGCCTAAACTGCATTTAGCTACTAACTAATTGACTGTTTGCTTGTTAGGGGATTACACACTGAGTTTTCAAACTCACTCTGCTTAATCAGCAGTAATCCCAGCTTGTAGGCGGTCGGTCTTGCGAGGGACTCGGAGGTGGCCATACAACTGCAACTATTCTACACTTGCTTTTATTTAAATTTAAAGTATGTGTTGGGTTTTGTTTATGTAATAAGGTCATTTATGTTTGTATAAATTTTTAATTGGGCTTTTGCTTACCTGTTTTAAACAGCTAGTTTAGGAGAAGACGAATTTTCAAAATAATTACTATTTTCAAATACACAAAATTTAAACTTTAGAGTATTCAAAAGCTTCTGCGATTTTAGATCAACCTATTAAGACAATATCAGATAACAAATGTTTTGACTAGTTGATTTGTTAATTAACAATAAAGGGGCTTATTTTAAACTTAGAAACAAATTTTTACCAACGAGTCTGATTTTCGAAAGACACTTCAATGTGACACGCCAGATTCAGCCATAACTCCTAGGCCGGGTTTTGGGTGTTACACAAACGCATCTCTAAATCGTATATCTTTTCTATTAGATCGGCTACGTCATCTGGGACATTCCTCTTTCCCTTTAATTACGATGACATAGAGATTTTGCTTCTTTTTAGGCGCCACTAGATATATGTTTTTGAGGGAGAATGGTTGAAAAAGGATCCTGATTGTAAGCTCAAGGTTTGACCCCACTTGATTCATATCCCTTCTAATTTCTTCCAAAATTTCGGGTCTTGGACTGAAGCTTTCACGCTATTTAAACTAGTTGTAGCAGGTACACATTGATCATACCCATATTGGCTCAGAACCATCAACGAGGAATAACTGATGGCTCTCCATACGCCAATTAAGGGAACCCACAAATGACCACCACACCCGATGAGTACCGTGCTTCAAATCATCCAAGGAGCTCTCCTTTCTATTTCTTGGTATGTCATTGTACTAAGATTTTGAACACACTTCTCAATCGATTAATTTGGAGGCCACTCACTTTCCAGAAATTCCTCTATAGGCCTAGTTGAAGGAACAAACACCTGACGAAAGTACTTATAGAGGCACCTAAAATGGCTTTTCATCCATACGAACAATAATTGTGTGCATCCTAAGAAATGCCTGTCTCCTTTCCTTCTAATGAAATTGAGTGAAATGATGGTTTCAGCTATGACAGTTGGAGCAGGATTCACCCCTTTTTCAATCTGAAATAAAAAATCAGCTAACTCCACGCTCACGTATCTTAGAGCTTTTGGGAACACAATCAACTCGTATACGACAAACGCAAATAGTGCCAAATGTCTATCACCGCTGGCCTTTCCCATAGCATTCCTAATGTCAGACTAGGAAATGTAGGGACCATTTTTATCTTTTAATCCTGATTTCACCGTATCTGCAGGTAATTTCATCAAATTGGCTAAGGGTCCCCGAAAATTGACGTTCCACTTCCAATATATCCTGAGTAGATCTCTAAAGTCATATTGGAGAAGGGTAAAATATTCCTCGATAGTCAGTACCATATCCACTTCATTAAACATAAAACACCTATAAGTGGGATCCCAAAAACATACCATAGCTTTTCAATAAGGCATCATCCAGTTTAACGAACGGAAGCTGTGCTATATCGCCAAACTTGTCCCGGAAGCACATTTTCTTAGCCTCGTCCCATGATTTTTATATTCCTTTTAACTCATCTTCGCAATTCCTCTACAGCCCATACGAACTATCTGAGGTATGCTCGAGTCAAAACTAGCTATCTGGCAATCACCTTCTCTACTTTCAGTATCCTCTGACATTCTCGCTATTATTCCTATATTTTCTACCCCATGCTGAACAACTAAATCTTATAAAGTGTATTCTTGACGAATATAGATGCGACACTATGCCCTAGGTATTTAAATTATGCATGAATTATGTCATGAAGAGACACAGACACAAAAAAAATAAATTCAATAAAAAATAAAGTCAAATGAAAAAAATGTGAAATTAAATCATAAAGCATTGCGAAAAAATTTAAACAGAAAACATATGAATAAATGATAATGAGGTCCTATAAGTTATTATTATGAGGGGTAAGGTACGGTTCTTATGTCTAGGTTTCACATTTAAAATGGTCATTATATGCTAGCTTACGACTGACTCTAATGCACGGGGAACCCAAGGCTTAAATACGACATCCATAGGGATGTGTTCCCTTTCAAAAAGGTTGACCCTTGGGTCGTAAGACTTTCATAGCATACACGATAGCATTTTCTACACGAACATGTATGTTCATATTAACCATGGAGTAGTCCTTGAACTTATGCGATGACATATTGCCACACGAAAGCCTAAAGCTACTCCTCCTAAATGGGATGGGCCTAGGCGTAGGATCGAAAGCAAGATGCAACATGAATGACAACTATAGCCACCCCATGACGGTAGAATCAACATGCCCAGTAATTAATTTCATCGATAAAAGAATAAACAAACACATTGGCATTCATATCAAAATAGGATAAGTAAATGAAATGAACAAATAAATCGATATTTAACACATATTCAACAATTTAAAAAGACATTAGGCAATTAAATAATCGATGCATGAATAAATAAATCCAATATGCAAAAATAGTAAAAAACCTAGCTCACAAACCTAAGTAAGTCGACGACTCAGTAACATCCCCAGTGGAGTCGCCAAGCTGCCGTAACGTTGCCTACATAAGAGTACGGGGGCCTAGTAAGTCATCTAAATTAACGTAGAGTCGCTACTAACCAATTAGGGCTAGGTTGGTTAGCCACCTACTGTCTAAAAGTCTAGAATTAATACTACGAAAAATCCTAAAAGTCTAGACTCAATCTCATCACCAAATTTCGGGTTTGGGAGTAAAGTTAAGCGTGGGGAAGGTTATAGCACCCCCACAACGCCTATACGGGGATAGTCCTACGGGGTCTTAGGAGCTAGGTTTTTTTTTATTTAAGCATATTAATGTCTTAATCTAGGCTAAAATCTTATGGAGATCTTAAATAAAAAATCTAAAGAAAATGTTCTAGTTTACTTATAACTAGATTAAGATGTGTTCACCAAACTTATCTTATTTGAAACTTAAATTAGAGAATTTTACTTTTAACGGTAACCCTAAAGGATACCTAAATAATTCTAGTAAAATATCTTCAATTCCTAAAATTAATTCTATCTTAGAATTCTAAAAAACCTAGAAATTACCAACTAATTAAGAGAAATATTAAAATCCATCTACAACTTATTCGATCTTTTATTATTATTATTTCTTAAAAGATTTAATTAATAGTGTTAAACCTATCAAAATCTTATGAAAGAATCCTATGTTGGGTTTGTGATTTATCTTACTTTTAAATTCTTGATCTAAGGTTTAAATTTGTCAAAATCCTAAAATAATATCTCTTAAATAACAGTTATTAGTTTTCTTAAAAGTTTCTAAAATAAAATAATTAGAAAGACCTACTCATGATTTACAATTCACCTACAAAAGAATATTTACATATTAATTTAAAATTCTAAAGAGGAAACCTATACAATATTTAAAATTAGTTTAAAACTCTAAAAAATAAAACAAATAAAAATTATACAAGTGTATTAAAAGGTATGTAAGAGGATTGTGTAAAAAAACATAAATATAATGGACATGAAAATAAATAAAAACAAAATAATAATAAATAAAAATTATACAAGTGTGAATAAATATAAAAAAAGTAAAATAAAGTGCATAATTGGAATTAAATATATAAGGTATAATTGAAAATGTAAGGAAGATATAAGTGTAAATAATTTATTAAAGATAGAAGCAAAATAACATAACTTGATTTTGGGACTAAAAGATAAAAAATATGGAAGACAGAAGATTGATGTAGCAACTAATTTGCCTTTAATTTAAAAATTTTGGATTAAATTGAATGTTTGAATAAACAAAAGGGTTAAGGGTGTTAATAGGCTAGAGAGTGAGGGTGGTGTTGCAAAAAATGGGGTATTTTTTTTGTAAATTTAAAAAGTAAGGGGGTGGGAATAAATTACCCATTTTTTGCACTTATAAATGAAAAAAAACTATTGATTCTTTCATTTTAACCTCATTTTTTTTTCCAAAAAATAAAAACATATTTCTCTTTCTCTTCATCCTTTTATGTTGGCCATGACTCCACCACCACAGAGCCTAACGGCTTTCCAACCTTTAGTGGTGGAGCCGCTGCTTACAGTGGTCGAATTTTTTTTTTTGGTAGAATCAAAGTTTTCTTTTAAAAGAATCACTATTTGTCTTAAAAATCAAAACTTTATTTCGAAATAGTTGAAAGAGATCAAAATTTTGTTTTAAAAAATTTAAAATTTTCCTTTAAAATGATTAAAAAACATATTTTTATTTTAAAATCTAAACTTTTTTTTTAAAAATCACTATTTTTCTTAAAAATCAAAACTTCATTTCAAAATAGTTGAAAAAGATCAAAACTTTATTTTAAAAATTTAAACTTTTCCTTTAATATGACTAAAAAAAATTTTATTTTAGAAATCTAAACTTTATCTTTTTTTAAAAAAAAATCAAAAATTTTCCCAAGATCAAGCCTTTTTTTTAAAAAAAACATTTATTTTAGAAAGGGGAAGGGAAAAAATGGAATTTTTGGAGCTCCTAGGGGCGGAGGACCGACGTTCCGGTGATGCCCCCTTCATCAGAGCTGAAACCCGATCCCTCAAGATATGTATATGGCAAAAAAAAAAGAAACTAGAATGTTTGTTGTTGTTGTTGTTGTTGTTGTTTTACCTTTTTTAAGAACAAAATATGAAAAACCTCCCTTTTTTTTCTTTCATTTCATTTCATGTATATATATTGTTTTTAATCTTGTTTATTTGTAAAAATGATAATAATATTTAATAATAGTAGTAGTAGTGATGATAATAATAATATGAAAAACCTTCCTTTTTTTTTCTTTCATTTCATTTCATGTATATATGTTGTTTTTTAATCTTGTTTATTTGTAAAAAATGATAATAATATTTAAAAATAGTAGTAGTAGTGATGATAATAATAATTTGGGCCCTTGACATGCCTAAAAAAGAAAGAAAAAGTAAAGGAAAAACAAAGGTCTCAAATTGACCAAAATCGGCTGGGCTTCGAACAGCCTAAGAGAGAACAAAAATTTAAATGGGCCTCCAATTGAGCTCGGACAAAATGGGTGTCTACAATAACTACGTAAAGCAATGAATGCTGAGTGAGCTTGTATAAGCTTTAAATTTAACATACCATTCCAATAATGAACTTTATAGAATAAGTATAAACCTTTACCAATTCCATAAGCTTAATAAAAACTTATATAACACCATCAAACTCACAAGTTAGCATACTTGTTCATGATACATATGAAATCAACCATATATATATAAACATAGCATTTAATTCATCATCGTTACCATACGATCATGTTTCATTCCATTTGCTTACTTACCGTTTCCAATACCATGAGTTTAATATAAGCCTATTCAAGCATCATCAAGCTCACATGTTAGTAGATTCATTGACAAATCATATAGACTCATTTATGACATAAATAGATTTCATAAGATACATTACATACGCGTCAAACCTTTCATAAAGTCATGAACCTTTTCATTGAGTCACTTACCGTTTCATTTCTTTTCTTACCCGCTGAACCATATAGAATTACATCGGATACTCGGGAAAGCTCACATGAAGTGTGCATTTACAAATAACCGTAGCCTTTCCTTTACATCAATGCTCACACGAGCAATGAAATGGGCCTGCTACACGAGCTGTAGGTTGGAATGTAAGCTACACGAGCTGTGGGTTGGAATGTAAGCTACATGAGCTCTAGAAAATCCGCAACAAATGTAAGACCTCAACCATCAGTAGGACATTCAAGACCAGCACCCGAAACATGAAATCCTTAATGGCCTGTCACTTGTATCCTAAGAATTCCTAAGGTTCAACTAGGACTCAATATCCGTCAATTCATCATAGCTTTAATACTTTTATATTTTTGATTCATTTACATCAAATAACATAATAAACATTCAATTTAAACAACATTTAAGTGATTACAGTTCATACGAACTTACTTGACTGCAGCAACGACTAAGTATAGGGGCTATTTGGTAATTTTCTCTTCTCCTCGATTTTTCACTCGTTCTTAATCTAAAATAATAATTACATTCTATTCACTAATTCTAACGAAAAAATTAATTCATTTTATGCAATTAAGTCATTTTTGACATTTTTACAAAATTGCCCCCAACATTTTACTTTTATACAATTTAGTCCCTCAGTTCAAAACATGCAAATTAACCATTTTTATTCAATTAATCCCATTCCAGCATTTAAAATAATTAATTTAGCTTATAACCCATAATAATGAAAATTTACAAAATTACCCTCAAAGTTTACCTTTTCGTAATTTAGTCCCTAAATCCTAAACTTGCAATTTCATAATTTCTAATTAAAATTCATTCAAACCAAATTCTACCTATTTTTATAATAGCCCATATTTATCATCCATTTTCAATATTTTCCTTTAATTTTACCATTTTCATATATAAGTCCTTATACCTTAAAATCATAAAAATTACTTAATAAAATATGTCTATTTAACAACAAAACTTAACAATCTATCATAAACTTTCACAAACACCTCAAACTCATCCATGGCACATTCTAAAACATTTAATAATTTCGAAAAAAAAAGGTACGGGTTAGTTGGGTCTAATTGCAACGATTTCAAAAACATAAAACTTATAAGAAATAAATGAAAAATGGACTTACATGCATTAACCATAGCAAGACCGAATCTTGGAGCTTTAATTTCTATGGAGTTTCAGTTTCTTCAATTAAAAATGAAGAAGATAACTATTTACTTTTACTTAATTTAAGTTTTATTATCTATTTACTATTTTGCCCTTAAATATTTAACCAAATTTCACGAAATGCCAAGCCATGATCATCGACTAACCTTAAAATTGGTTGAATTACTACTTAAGACCCTTATTTCATGCTTTTATATCCATTAAATACAAATAAAGCTATAGCTATTAAATTTCACGTCTTTACAATTTAGTCCTTTCAAATTAATTAATCATTTAAATATCAAAATTTCTTAACAAAACTTTAATACAACATTAATATTTACGGCTCGATTTATAGAAACAAGGTCCTTATACCTCATTTTCTAAAACCACTTGACTGTAGGGTCAAACCACTTAAACCTAATTATCCATTCAAATAGCATAATTTGCCAATTAAAAATTTATTTTAATACTATATTTGATTCGTAAATATTAAATAATAACATTTACAAACTTACTCATCAGATTTGTGGCCTCGAAAATAATGTTTCCAACACAACTGAAAAACAGATTGTTATAATTTCAATAATGAAATTTATAAAATAAGTATAAACATTTACCAAAGCCGTAAGCTTAATAAAAGCCTATATAACACCATCAAACTCACAAGGTAGTATACTTGTTTGTGATACCTATGAAATCAACCATGTATAAACATAACACTAAATTCACCATCGTTACCATACGATCATGATTCACTCCATTTGCTTACTTACCAATTCCAATATTACAATTCAGAGATTAAACATAAACCATTACCAATACTATGAGTTTAACATAAGCCTATTCAAGCATCATCGAACTCACATGTTAATAGGTTCATCAACAACACATATAAACTCATTTACATCATATCTAGAATTTCATAGGATACATTACATAAGCATCAACCCTTTTATATAGTCATGAACCTTTCCATTAAGTCACTTACCGTTCCATTCCTTTTCTTACCCGTTGAACCATCTAGAGTTACATTGGATACTCGGAAAAGCTCACACGAAGTGTGCCTTTACATATAATCGTAACATTTCTTTTATATCATTGCTCACACGAGCTATGAAATGGGTCTGCTCACACGAGCTGTGGGTCAGAATGTAAGCTACACGATGCTACTCACACGAGCTGTGGAGAATCCGCAACAAATGTAGGACCTCATCCATCGGTAGGACATTCAAGACCAGCACCCGAAACATGAAATCCCTAATGATATGTCATTTGTATCCTAAGAATTCCTAAGGTTCAACCGGGACTCAATATCCATCAATTTTTCATAGCATTGATACGTTTATATATCAATCCATTTACATTATAAATAACATAGTAAACATGCAATTTAGATAACATTAAAGCGATTACCACTCATACGAACTTACCATACTAAATTGCAGTAATGACTAAGTATAGGGGCTATTTGGTAATTTTTTCTTCTCCTCGATTTTTCACTCGTTCTTAATCTAAAATAATAATTCCATTCTATTCACTAATTCTAATAGAAAAATTAATTCATTTTATGCAATTAAGTCTTTTTGACATTTTTACAAAATTACCCCAACATTTTATTTTATACAATTTAGTCCCTAAGCCCAAAACATACAAATTAACCATTTTTATTCAATTTCAAGTTTAGTCGAATTTTTGGAACCCAATTACAACCCATATTTGCTTGTTATTTTACAATTCCTTGTACTTTTACTAATTTCACATTTTAGCCCATAAACATTAAAATCACTAAAATTACTTAACAAAATATTTATATTTAACAATAAAGCTTAATAATCTATCATAAAATTTCAAGAACACTTCAATTTCATCCATGGTAAAATTCTAAGAATTTAACAATTTAACAAATTGGCCCCCGGGTTAGCTAGGTTAAGCTAATACGAGCCTAAAAACATAAAAATCATTAAAAATATGATCAAAGCACATACCATGCATGAAATGGAAGCTTGGCCGATTGTTTTTCTCCATAACCATGGATGAATCGGTTTTTGGCTAAGCTAATTAAAGAAGATGACAAAAATTCATCTTTTGTTTTATTAAATCTTTTAACTTAATTATTCAATTACTAAATTAACCTTTTAAAATCTATTAAATTACACCAAAACCAATCTAATATTATCCACTAACTTTAAACATGGAATAATTATCATACAAGTCCATGAATTTACCTTTTCATTGCTATTAGATCCATTTAACTAATAGAATTGAACTTTTCACCTTTTACAATTTATTCCTTTTAATCAATTAACTATTTAAACGTTAAAATTTCTTAATGAAACTTTAATACAACCTTAATAATACTTCATAAATGTTTAATAAAATATTTACAGCTCAATTTGTAGAAACGAGGTCCCGATACCTCATTTTCTAAAACTACTTGATTTTAGGGTCATACCACTTAAACCTAATTATTCGTTCAAATAGCACAAATTGCCAATTCAAAATTTATTTTAATACTATATTTGACTCGTAAATATTAAATAATAACATTTACAAACTTACTTGTCAAATTTATGGCCTCAAAACCACTTTTTTCTACACCACAGTAAAACAGGCTGTCACAAACTATTTCACAATTTTTCCTTTTCCTCGATTATCCTTCGTACGAATCAAATCTTGATCTATAATAATTAAATTTAATCTTATTAAATTCAAATACACGTCCCAACTCAATTTTATACATATGACCCTTAAGGTTTCATTATTTACATATTTTTCCTAAACTTTTATATTTCTCTCAATTTAGTCCCTAAGCCCGAAATTCCAAATTTGTCAAAATTTCATAATTCCCCATGTTAACCAAATTTTTACTTGTACAACTAAACCCTATAATTATTCAAAATTTATAAGAATTTCCTATCAATTTTAATATTTTATCACATTAGTCCTTTAACTAAAACTATCAAAATTACTTTACAAACTAATCCTAATCAACAACCAATACTTCAAATACATCATTTAAAATAAAAAATAACAAAGATTCATCAATGACAAAATCCAAAATCCTTAACAGGTTTAAAAACAAAAGTTTGGGTTAGTTGGACCTAGTTGCAACGATCTCCAAAACATAAAAATGATAAGAATTAGATGGAAAAATCACGTACATGCATAGGTTTTTGCTTGGCCGAACCTAAGGTTTCATTAATGGAGTTTTTCTTCTCCTATATTCAGTGATGGAGAGATGATAAGGAAGATGATACCAAATTTTTATTTTATGTTTTTACTTATTTTATTATTAGTTTACTTATGAAATAATATAAAAAAATCTATAAATAAGTGTTATTACTTCATGAATCGCCATACATCTACTAATTAAACTATTTATTCAATAAAAATTCAATAGTGATTAGATTTTATGACTTTTGTGATTTAACCCTTTTTAATTAATTAATTATCTAAACACTAAAATTTCCGAACCAAACTTTCACATATCAATATAATAACTCCTTAAATATTTAAATAAAATTATTTACGAGCTCGATTTATTGAAACGAGGTCCAAATACCTCATTTTCCGAAACCACTTGACTTTCGAGACAACCACTTATATTAGTCATTTATTAAATTAATTAAAATTCATCAAATCAAAATTCAATATAAAATTCCCACGTACTTTCTTCAACTCCGTGTCGATGCCATAACACTTTAACCAATAGAACACATTTATTTCTTAATTCTTTTATTTCTTGAGTTAAAATTCTTATCGGTTCTCCGTTATAAATCAAATCGGGCTGCAATTCAATTTCATCATAGACAACACATATGACGGATTAAAATGATAGCGTTGGAGCATCGAAACATGGAAAAACTTGTGAATTGTATCAAGTTCTAGAGGTAATGCTAAACGATACACCGCATGATATATGCACGGATGGGGTGAAAATTATTAAATTTCAATCACCAAAGCTGCTAATTTTTAAGCTTGGGAAATCAACATGCTTGCGATGACTTTTTGGATGGGATCCTGGCATTTCTAGGTTGAGATGTCTTCATCTCGTTTAAATATCTATATCTTAGCTTCAAAACGCATTTTTAATCACTCAATTTTGAGTTCAGGAGCTTAAGTTATGACTGTTTTAGTGAAGACTGAGCTAGCAGAATTTCTGAATGAGATTATGACAGGAATTACGAATTTTGGGCTTTTAATTTGAGTTTAAATCATATTGGGTTAGGGTTTTAGGTTTAATTTTTATTACTTATGAGCCCAATATTGTATTTACCAGCTTTTATTATTTTATTCCAAATTTTTTTATAATTATAAAGTATTTTAAGTTATTTAGGAGTTTTATGTTAACAAGAAAGTTAAGTTTTAAACTACTTATTATTTAGATTAAATTAGAGTTCTAGTATACTTCAGAGTTTATTTTAGATTTATTTAGCTATCCTATATACAGACCTTTGCATTGTACACAATTCATCCAATTCATTATTATTCAACTTCTCTTTTGCTTTAATAAATTCTCTTTGAGTTTTCCTTTTAAGAATTTCTCTTGAGTTTCTTTTACAAGAGTTTTAACAATCTTTTTAGATTGTGGGAATCATCTTCAAACTTTTTCTTGCCAAGTTTTCTTTCTTGGAGGGGAACTTAGAGCCACTTGAAGGGGGTTGTGGATTCTTCGTGCTTCCAAGGCTTCTTAGGACTTCTACATACCACGTTCTATCTTATTTATTTTCTTCCTTATTGTTCTAATCATAGATTTATTATTCTATTTTAATTATCTTAGTTATTTATTTTAATTGTTTTATCTAACTTGAATTTGATTGTGTTTCAAGTTATGTCAAAAATTCAAGTTTCTTTCCGAACGTCTAGAGCCCTAAGTCAAATCCGCGACTTTCACAAACTTAACAATCGGCTTCCGCATTCATCCGCCTCATTCTTTATCATTTGGTATCAGATTTGGGCATTTTAGGTGTTCTTTTTGTTTATATAAACTGATTCTAGCAAACAGCCTCAAAATAATTTTTTTACCCCGACAAATTTTAGAAAAAATATATTTTTCAGTGGGTAAACGTTTTTCAAACGATCTGAAATTTTACATACTATTTCTTGGCACTATTTTAGAGTATAAAAATATATTTCCCACAAAAAAAGTGATTAAAAAGTACAGAAAAGAGAAAACACGAAAAAAGAAAATATTATGTGGGTTAAATTTGATTGTGTTTCAGGTTGTGTCCAAAATCCAAGTTTCTTTTCGAACGTCTAGAGCCCTAAGTCAAATTTGCGACTTTGACAAACTTTATGATCCGCTTCCGCATTCATCCGCCTTATTCTTTATCATCGCAGGTCCAATATTTTCTAAAATTTTATACGGCCCAATAAATCGTGAACTTAACTTTCCCTTTTTGCCAAAACGTAATACTTTTCTCCAGGGCGAGACTTTCAGGAACACTTTCTCACCAACCAAAAATTCTATATCTTTACGTTTCAAATCGGTGTAAGATTTTTGATGATCAGATGTAGCTTTCAAATTATCACGAATAATTTTGACTTCTTTGATTTCTTGAACTAAGTCAATCCCAACTAACTTTCTTTCGTTTAATTCAGGCCAATATAATGGTCTCCTACATTTACGCCCGTATAAAGCCTTGTACGGAGCCATTTTTTTATGCTCGACAGCTAGCTATTATGATATACAAATTTAGCTAACGGCAAATATTTTTCTTAGCTACCTTCAAACTCAATAATACAACATCACAACATATCTTCCAAAATTTGTATTGTTCACTCAGACTAACCATCTGTTTGTGAATGAAAAGTGGTACTGAAATTTAATCTGGAACCCAAAGCCTCGTGTAACTTACCTTAGAATCTAGAGGTAAAAGTCGGATCACAATCGAATATGATTGATAATGGTACGCTGTGCAATCTCACAATTTCTAAAATATATAATTCCATTAACTTTTCAAGCAAATAATCAATTCGAACATATATAAAATGAGCTGATTTTGTTAATCTGACAACAATAACCCAGATCAAATCTTTCTTTTCGGAGTCAACAGTAATCCTAAAACAAAATACATAGTGACACACTCTCATTACTACCCAGGAATCATTACATGTTGCAACAAACCTGATGGATCCTAATGTTCGGCTTTCACATGCTGACATATCAAACATCTGGATACAAACTCTGATATTTCTTGTTTCATATCAACAGTTTCAAAAACATAGATTCCTGTAATTATCCTAACTAAACACTGAAAGTTGATCATTTTTAACAAGTTTCTATTTAGTTAACTGTTTCAAATCATATTTCTGCAATACTTGAATTCCTTGGTTTATAAACGATGGTTAGATAACAACCTTTCAATAACACTAGACACCTGTACTATTTCAGATTCAATTATGAAACTTTTGTTAATATAACATTCATCTATTCGGAACCCTTCTGGTACTTATTCAATCAAACAAAACTAACATTTGTAACAACTTCATCAATGATAGAGCTAGCACCAAAAATTTTAAACGAATCATCTATAATATACAATGAACCCTAGATAACGACTCACTTTTGTAATAATTCTCAGTGATTTCCTTGGTTCACAATTATCAGGAGTTGATTTGCAACACAAGAGATCTATGTCGTGACACGGCCTAGAACTCACAAAAATTATTTTGTAACAGTCTTTTTTTGAGCCTCTCTATGTGAAGTTTAAATTTATTTGTCTCTTTGATTAGTTTACTTCACGAGCTCAACTACCACTAAAAATAAAACACATAATTAAAGACTTAAATAAAATAAAAATAAACCAATGAAAAATAAAATTTAAAACTAAACAATATTTTAAAGATAATCCCTTTTTCGGAGTCAGGACAATCTGTATCGCCACTGAAGAAGAACTTCCAGCTAGTCCTTGACACTTTGATCTGTCGTTTGTTTTTTCATTTAGAGATGTGAACAAGCACATTTGGTCGATTCCAATGATGTCGCCTTATTTTTGACTGTCGCAACATCCACATTACGAGTCGCTCGGTGTCAAATCCAAGCCAACCCCAGATTATTTTTCGGGGTATTATTGTCTCAAGCCTTGTCACCACCATGTCGCATAAGGCTTTAGACACTCGATCTTTGTCTTTATTTTTGAATGAGAACTAAACGAACTCATTGATTTCTTCGGTTGAAACCTCCTCAATTTTGGACAGAAAGTGTACCGGCTCGTGGACATTTTCATTCAGAATCTGGTTAAGCTCAATGTTAGTGGTTAGATCTACTTCTACATCCACATCTATGACTACATCTACCTCTATGTTAATTGGATTGGAAATACCTTCGGCGATATTTAATGTCTCCTCATGGTCTCTAATTCCAAACTCTTGTTGACTATTATCATCTAAGTCGGAGTGGTTAACAACGATATAGTGATCTTCAAGATCCAAGTTGGGAACATTGTATCCAATCTTTTCCAAAGAACTCTGCACCTCCATTTGTTGTGTCAATGATTATGTCATTTCCAATATTTGCGCCATCAATTCTTTTAATTCTACCACATCCGTAATGTAGGTTGATGTGGTTGCTTCACATGAAACCGTGTCCTGCAAATTACAAGAGAGATCAGATGGTTCTTTGGATGTCTTTAACTGGTCTGATTGTCCTTGGACTTCTAGCTTGAGGCCGAATGACTTATATTCCTCCAATTTCGAACGAAATTTGTATGAATCTCTATACTCTTTGCACCTTTGATCATGACTTTGTTGGTTTGTTGAGGCTCCGTTCAACCATCTTGATCTTTGATTGTTTCTGCGTTGCTCATACAAATCTCAATATACCTTATCATTCATGATTAAGTCAAATTCTTTCTGATTTGGATACTCGGGAAAACCGTATTCTCTGTCATAACTCCATTGGTTTGTAAAGGTCTGTTCCTCCAACTTGATGTTCGTTAATGTACCCATCAACATTATATTGTGAATACATCTCCAACTCTTATGGATTGGTACAATCTGGTTCAGGTTGATTGATAGCAATATAATGGTTTTTGCAATCAGGGTTGGGAACATTATGCATGACCTCATCCAATGGAGCCATCGTTTCATTTCTTTATTGGAGCATCTTTATCATGAGCAATCTTTGGTTTTCCCTAAGTTCCTCTTGATTGTATACTCCCTCTTCATATACTTCATCATTGTACCACACAAACATCTTGCGTTCTTCATCCCAACTGTTATCATCATCAACTACATTCATGATTAAAGTAAATAGTTAACAAGGTATCTAAAAAAATATTTAAATAAATAAAAATAATGAAAACCAAAATTAATTAAAATCAACACACTATCTAACTCGTTTATCTTTTAACTATCATTATTTTACAAAACAATTAAATTGATAACAATTTTCACTGTCACAATCCCTGGAAACGGTGCCAACTTGACCACCGCTATACGTGCGAACATCTGGATTGAAAATACTGTAACAAATAAATATATAATTAAACAACAATGTCCACAAGTATACAAGTCAAATTGTAATATAGTAAAGAATGTTACAACGAAACACTCAAGGAAGTATTTCGAGGATCGTACCCAAGGGGTTACGAATTAGAGAAATTTATTATTAAATTAATTACAAAAAATAATTACTAATCTAATTGAATCTCGAATTAGTAGTGTTGATTCAAAATTAAAATATTAATTAAATTAATTAACCTAAATTAACCTATGGAATTTAATTAACCTAATATATTCTAATGGAATTTCATATTCCTAGTGTCAATGATGCGAGTTCCCCCGCCTAAGATTGATTAAATCTCTAATTATTAATTAAGTCACTAATTACCCTCAACTGAGTTATTTACTACCTTTAGCTAAAATACCCTCTCGGTCTCATCTTCACTAAGGATACCACCTAAGTCACCCTCTCGGTCTCTTACTAGGCATAGATACCCTCTCGATCTCACTGCTTGGCACAAGTTATACTCGACAGGATACCCTCTCAGTCACACCTTTCTAGATATTCTACTAGAGGCGCCACTCCCTAATATAATAAGCATTCTTGAATAAACACCCAATTTTAAGTAAATAATTACTTAATTAATAAACCAAATCCATAACTGATCCAATATTCATGCAAACATTAATTGATCATGCTAAAAATATATAAATAACGAAATAAAAGAGTAAAGGAAAAGAGAATTCTCATTGATAAATAATTGAAGCACAATTCTAAAACAATATCTGCTCACAATCATCTTCACATCAGAATGAAAAGGTTCTAACTAATCAAACATAAAAATAAAACTAACGAAAAATGAAGTAAATAAAATTGTCTGTCTAATCTAGGTCTAACCAAGCCTAACCCCTTCTCAAGAGACTATAAGGTTACTTATATAAGCTAAATGTTACTTGGTGCCTACACAACCCTAGATACACTTTGATTCTAATTAATACAGTATACTATTAAATACTTATGGTCCAATTAAGGAAATAATCCAAAGTTTTCGTCCAAGGAAAGAAGCTGAATATTTCTATGAAATCGTCACGGTGTCACGACATCAAGGTCCCCACATTGTGACATCGGCCCTTTTTACCCCTTGATGCTTTGATGTTCGGTGTCGCGATGCTGCATGATGGTGTCACGACACTGGTGTCGTCCTTTGTATTCTTAGGTCTAAATTGGCATCCTACCTACTCAAATAGGCTATTAATCATTCCCGAGGCCCTAGTAAGCCCAACAAGTCATCAAAACACTAAAAAATACGTAAATGCTTATTTTTCAATAAAATAAACCTAAGTTAATAAAACTAAAAATGCAATAAATAAATATAAAATGGCTAGAAAACAATCTCGTTAAGTGCTGAAAAGACTAATTTTCCACAACGAATTGTGGCAAATCAATATTTATTTGCAATCCTTGGGTACATCTTTTTCCTCTTGCCTTTACCTTAGTCATCATTGGCATGTCATTTCCATTGTCTAAATCTTGTTGAGTTACCACCCATTAGTCCTACTGGCTTTTTTTATCGTTATGCTAGCGGACTATTTCCTTTTCTACTTCCTTTTTCTTTATCCAACGGATTCCCCAATAATTTGCTGGCTCACTATTGTTTTGTCATTATGTACATCTTTCTTCCAACCTTTTTCTTTGTTCGCAGGATTTCCCATGATTACAACCCTGATTGTCCACCAGTTTTTACTATCCCGATGGACTCTTTAGACTGCCTGTCGAGCTAAGGTCTTACACAATATAATATCATATTTAACATTTTGGCAGACTACCCCATGTTTAGTGTCCCGGTGGACCACCTTATGTTTGTTGTCCCGTCAGACTCCATTGGTTGCCATAGCTTAGCTTTGGTCTTACACCTTATGATCCTCGTGTTTACTATCCTAGCGATCTACCCCGTGTTTATTATCTCGGTAGACTACCCCGTGTTTAGTGTCCCGGTGGGCTACCTATGATGCCATAACGTCTTCTAGCTATAGTTTTACACAATATAACCCCTGTGTTTACCATCCCGACGGGCTACCAGAGGATGTCATAGCATATTTCAACCATGGTCTTGGTCTTATTTAGCCATTCTAACGTGCTTTCACATAATGCCATAGTGTTTTTCAACTATCGTCTTACTCATTTCTATCATGATGCCATAAAATCTTTTAGCTATGGTTTTACTCATTTTAGGCGTATAGCCTCTAATTGGTCTCATGGCCTAGCCATGATCATTTCTTTACTACACTCGTCACATTCCATCCATTCATTCATTTCACCATTGTAAACTAGCTTTTATAACCATTTCATGTACTTTTTTACACTTCATGGAAATGTCAACATATCATCTAAACACATTGATGCACCTTTATACTAATACACCCCCTTCTTTGTGCTACCTTCTGATCCTTGTTCCGAATAACTAATATTTCATTTCCATCATACCGCACTTTAGAGCCAGTAGACCAATTATACCCACCGAACCTCTATAAATCCTCTTTGTTAATTTGAACACGTAAGTGTTCCCTTGCAAGGCCGGGTATTCACCAGTCACGGTTTGCATCAAAGCGCCATACCGGATGCAAAACATATAATATCGTTTCTCTTTTCTTCTTTTCACCATCATACGTATCAACACTCTGATACCCCTTTTTGTTGATCCAAATACGAAGCTTATGCACCAAGGAAGGAGTATTCATATTAATGCATATGCAGGACTCATGTTTATGACTTACCAAAATCAATAGTCCATGCATCATCTCATTTCCATATTCCTTTTACAGACGTACCAAAACCAAAGGTTAGGACAACACACCTGAATAAATAGTAAGGCAGTAAACATGTTGATATAGTTAACAACACAAAGTACAAAGGAACCCACCAGAAACCTTCATACAGGGTTTTATCTACTCAACAGGTTCTTTTCCCTTTACATTGGGACCTTCTCCAATATCTTTGGCTAAAAATAATGAAATAAATATTTTAAATATAAAAACAACTGAAATTCAACATAATAATAAGAATTAGTAAACATACAAACAATTTCTAGAATAAAGTTTTCTTTTTGTCCAGTATTTCAAATGAAAACCCTAATGAATAACTCCTACGACTACCTCTTCTTATTTGGTAAAACTTAAAGAAAGATTTAAGATTTGATCAACAAAAAACTTAAAAAAGGTAGCTTCTACAAGCCTAACAATAAGTTCATCTGTAATCAATGAAGAACACATCTGAGTTTTCTTCGATGTTAACGAAAGTGAGCAGAGAAGATGAAAAATAAGTTTCCTCTCCATTACTAGGTTGTCCTATTTATAGCAAGACTCTAATCCAATCCACACTCTAAGTAAGTTCTGTAATCAGTATCCATGCACACATATTTCCACTAATTAATCACATCCTACGAGATTCTTCAGGTGTCTTGGTTATTAACACATTACCTACACTAGGATACCAAATGACTTATACATGTCTCACTAACAACGATTTCTAACACACTAATACATATTTATAGTAACACAAAACACGGTGGCAGACTTATTAGCGGGAGGATTCGCCAAATAAGGATATTTTCAAACAAAGAACTTGCCAATTGCGGAGTGAGAGTCCGCAAGCTTGGAAAAGCTCAGCAAACTACTTCACCAGGGAATACGCCAACGCCAACTAGTCTAAATCTCGCAACTTAGGCGGTTTCGCTAGTACAATCTTCTAATAATACTATTTGTGATAAGTAGGGTAACGACACACCCTAGAAAACACTTGGGTTATAACCTCCCTAACCTGACCTAGACGTTAAGGCAAATTTTAAAGGCTACATTGGTCATAAAAAAGGCTTAGATAAACTTTTTTATTTTCAAAAATGTTTTAAAACCATTTACTTTTCTATTGAAAACTAGTGAAAATGAATATTTGTCTTTATATCGCAAAAACATATTAATTTCAGAAGATCGATTGATTTTAGAATTTCATTTGTAAGGAATAATCATTTTAAAAACTAAGTTGAATGTTTTTAAAAGCTTATTTCAGTATAGCAGCGAAAAAGAGTGATTTAATCAGACTTTTAGTAAAAACCAAATTTCATGCATAGTCATTTAAATATCAATTCAAGTAGTTTGAGAATTTATGTCATGCAATTCGAAATAAATCCCAAAATAAAGTCTCATGCCACAATCTATATGAAAATCAATGCAGCCCCAAAGCAATTATTAAAATTAAGTTTAAAGTACTTAAAAAGTGAAAACATTCGAGAAGCTCCTCCGATAGTCATGTCCAAATCCTAACCTCGGGGGTTATTTGTAAAAACCAGTAAACTAATGGGATGAGCTAAAAAGCTCAGTGTGAGTCTTAACTCAAAAATATAGTAATAAACAGTAACAATTAACAGTCAAGGTAGTAAACAACAGAGAAATTTTTAAACAGTATAGAATCATATTTTTAGTATGCATGGACATGTCAATGCAATATTTTAGTGAAGTTCCTACCCAACTCCACTACACACCAATATAAGAAATCCCCAGAACTCATCCAGCCAATAACACATCAGTTTGTGGACGAGCCACCAATATTGCAGATAAAATGCCAATATTGCAATCAAGTTGCCAGTATTATGGGCAAGCTACCAATAATGCAAATAAACTACCAGTATTGTGGACAAGTCACTAGTAATGCAAATAAATTGTTAGTATTGCAAAAAAGCTGCCAGTATAATGGACAAGCCATCACTGCCAATATTGCAGACAAGCTGCCAATATCATAACAATACAGTAGGCATGATTTAATTATGCAATCAGTAGTAGAAACAGTAGGCATGATTTAAACATGCGATCAGTAACAAAAATAGTAGGTGCATTTAATGACCTTTTCAGTATTACCAGTATTAAAAACCATATTTTAACATGTGACTAAAGTTTCAATAACAGTGTACATGATTTATCATGTAATCAGTATCGATAGCAAAACATTAGCATGCTTTCGTATCACATAACTTGCAAAACATTTCCGAGTCATATAATAACATACATACGTATTTGGTAACACAATTTTTTTTAAATCAGAAGTACTTACTTGAAATCAATCCTCATAAAGAATTTATCAATCACCAAGAATACTTAATGTATTCATTTAACCAATATTTTGGAGTAGAATTAAACGATAATTATTAATCATAATTAGGTAATATTTATGGACAAACCATACACAACTTTAGTAGGTTAAAACCCACACCTATAATAAAGGTCTCGTGATACTAGATCTAGTCTTCCGCCCTTTAATGTTACAGATCTAATTAGATCTTACTTGATCTGATTAAAGAATGAAGGTACCAACACCAACAGACCCAAGTTAGTTTTGGTTTTACAGTCCAAAGTAATCCTCTTATAAAATTGAATGAATAATAACTTACTCCAACACTCTTTCAACGGAAATCCAATACTCCTCTTGTTCTAATGCAAAAATCAAGTGATTTGGACTTAGACCTTCAACGAAAACACAATTTTAGTGAGATGAACATGCAAGATTCGGCTATAACAATTAAATAGAAAAGTTACGATTCAATTGGGCAATCATTACTTACACTTTATCGTTGAGATCAAAAACTACAGTTCAGTGGTGTGACGGTGATGGTCTGACGGTTGTGCAGTGGTGACAATAAGAGGGAGAGAGGGGAAGAACGATGGTGAAAGAGTGGTTGAGATGGTGCAATAGGTGGCACAAAGGAGGAGATGTGGTAGCAAAGTGCAAAAGAAGAAAAGATGATGAGCTAGACAAAAAGGGGCGGCACAAGTGGTGGTTTAGGAGGGAAAATATGACAAAAGAAAAAAAATGAAAGTTGATGTCTTTCTTTTGGTAAAAAGGGTGTCATAACTAGTTAAAAAGGAAGAAAAGGAATGTGAGGGAAATAAGGGGAAGAAAAGGAAAGCCAGAGAACACATGGAGTGAAAAGGGGAGAAAATAAGGAAAGGAGGAAGAAAAGGAAGGAAAGAATCTTGCACAAAAGGCAAGTGTTTTGGGCGGCAAAGATGTTGACCAAAGGGGTGCCAAAATTAAAAACAAATTACAAGGATGAGAACTCAAACATAGGTCACAAAGAAAGCTATGCTTGTTCTTAACCACTATTTTAACACGCGGTCTTGTTTAAATGTTTACAATATTTATTTTTAAAACTAGGAGTGACACGTACTAGAGTTTCAAGGAAAAATAAAAATGAAGCGAGAGAAAGGATTCGAGCTTAGGTCTCAAGGACAATTTCACTAACACTTAACCATCAAACCAATAACTCCTTTATTTTACAAACACATAAAGATAATCTTAAAACCGGGGCGTGACCACTCTCGATTCACAAACCCGATTCTACTAACCCAATTTTTGGGTTGTGACATGGGTTTTTCGCCCCTCTCATGTAATCGAGCCTATTGGGCTTCTCATGTATTGGGTAAAATTATGTGTTATTCGGACTTTTATCAACACTTATAATTTATCCAACCCAATTGCTATTTTTTATTTCCAAAAATATTATTTATTTATTTTAATTAATTAAATTATTTTTAAATTCCAATTCTAATTCCATTAAAATCATGACAACTTTATCGTATTAGAATCTATGAGGAAATTAATTTAATTGTCTCATTCAACAAATCTATGATGACTAATTAATTTAATTCTCACTTGAACTTCAATTATTTAATTACAATAAATTAAATAATAATTCAAGGAAATTGATTTAATTTCTAATTCATCTTTTTAACTTAGCAAGAAAACACATTCTCTACGAATAGTGATACATGCAATCTATTTCTCTTAGTTGTTGTTTTCATCTATTTCATATTATCAATTTTACATTCAATTCATTTCGAGTTATCTTGAGCTAGCGGAGAGACCGGTTGAACATATATAATTAGGGCTTAAATGGTTTGTAATTAAGTTATGGTTTTTTCGCTTATTAAGTACAACATTATTTAATCATAGAGTTATTCTAGTATAGTACCATTACTTAACTCTCCCTTATAATATATCATTATAAAAGCTACTTGATACGTGTTTGTCCAGTGAGCTTATCATAAGTGTGTTACCCTCATAAAATATCCTTAATCTCTTTGAGATAAAATTCATTCTCCCAACATGACTCTATTTGATCTCATGGTATCTATTATATCTTCAAATATAAAAAGTCAATTACTAACACATAGTAATTAAATCGTTTGTCTTATGACAAATGACTCGTGACTACATTCCTTTTTCAAAAATCATGTAATGTCAATGAGAGGATATCATTTACCCATATAAGATTATGATTCCACTGTTGTGGAATGATGCAACATCATGCAGAAATTGTATACCTAACGTACTAGCTTCAATTCCTTATCTATTTGAACTGAGGGTTTTAATACATAAATATATGAGTTACGTATAAATAGTACATCATTCACTCAAAATTTAGGTATGTCACACTATGGACATCACAAGTGAATAAATCCATAAACATATCTAGGATAAATTCAACTTGAGTCCTGTCTTATGTATTCTCAGTTTATACAACGGCATTTGTCTCTATCTTTTGGGAGTCATCCACTCCAATACCCATGTCATCTCCCTAATTAGACTTGATAGATGTCATAATAGTCTTTCAATCGATTTACTCAATTTTGATTAGACTACAAACTATTTAGATTATCTACTAAGGCTTAGTTTAGCAATGCTTCTAAAAAATGCTTTGGGGGAAACACTTTTGAGGAGAAGCTAAAATTTTTAGTTTCCCAAAAAAGTGTTTTTGGGCTAATTTTTGACTTGAGAGAAGCACTTTTTCTCTCAAAAAGTAGCTTGTTTAGGAATACTTTTGTCTCAAAAGTGCTTCTTAGAAGTAATACTAAATACACCCTAATATTAGATGTCTTATTGCATTATGATCTGACCACATAATGCAACTTAATATTAGTTAAACATTAGATAATCAATAAGTCAATATTTGCTTCTATTTGTTTTACGTGAAAAAATTGTTGAGGACGAATAATGCATTAAAACATATCATTTCAAATTAGAATGATAAAAGAAAAATATGTTAATTCTAGATTATAATTTTTCAAAAGGTTCATTTTCTTTTGTCTCATTTTTCAATTCTACCAAGAACTGAATGGAAAAAATGTACTTTTATTCTTTAATTTTTCCATCTTTCCTACCAAGCCCACTTGTATAAAGAAAATTATATTTTCAATTCTTTTGTTTTTCTACTCTTTTAATTTCTATCTTTTCAGTTTTTGTTCTACTTTATCAAGCAAAGTCTAAGGGTGTACTTAGTTTAGTGAAAAGTTAGAAGGAAATAATTTTGAGTGTGCTTTGTGGGAAAAAAGTGAGAGGAAAGAAAATAGTAGGGATAATCATTTTCCAATCTAATGCATAAAAATCAATTATTCTAAATTGATATGATGAAATGAGAGAAAATAAGAGATAGATCTATATTAATTTAAAATTATGCGGTTTTCAAATATTTTATTTTCTTTCCTCTTCAAAGCAAATAGAAGAATGTTAGCGATGTACACTTCGATATATCTATCACATTTGGACGGAACAATGTTGACAATTGGTGTTATCTAATACCTACATTAGAACCAAACCAGATTGCTCTCAGTGGAGGAACAAATCATCCTCCACCCACATAACAATGGTTGGCCTGCAAAATGACAATAGTTGTGCATTACCTCTTTACTGGGTGGTCATTTTTGCTTCCTCCTAGGCTTTTAAAACTGCCATTCATATTAACAGAAATCGAAATAAGGGACCGCCTTGTCTTAACAATCTCTTTGATGTACTAAACTTTGTCTAGTCCCATTAGCAAGGATCTGATAGCTAACTGTGCTAATACAAGCCATCACAAAATTAATCCATTTATTCTTTTTTATAAGGCATTTGGAATTCCTTTTGCCTTTTTTTTTTCCCTCTTAAGAATCATATGGAGTCTTCACTCCTACAATCATGTCCTCTTTTTTGTCTATTGTGCATAAATGCATTCTAGAATGCGGTAATAACATGGCCTAAATAGACCTTTACTCTATTTACCAATGTTTTAGAGATAGAAAAAGGGTAAAATATTTTCCTATAAATACATTTTACTATATCAAATTATCGTAGTCTAAAAAATGAAAAGCGATGTCAAATAGTGAAAAACAGATATATGATGATTGATGTCTAAAGAAATGAATGTCCTCAACATCCTTGACAAAACGGATAGATTTAACTTTTTGTGTTAAATTTTTTAATTATGTTTATTAAAAATTAAAAATAACATTCAGGTTCAGTTAGTTTAAAACGAAATTAATCCAATTTAGTTCAATCTTAATTAGTTAAAGTAAAAGATCTTATATTATTTACATGGTTTGCAAGACCAAAAATCATGGTAAAAAAGTTCAAATAAAAACAGCAATTAAAAATATCAATATATAATTTAACTGAACAGAAAAAGTCATTTTAATGCTACTTAAAGAGTGACCAAATTTTAATCCGATTGTTTAAAGAAAAAACAAAGAGTACAAGAATAAAAAAAGAAAAAGAAAACTCTAGAATTAAATAATCTAATCAACCAAATTAAAACCCCAATGCCAAAGATATTGGCACCCTTCACACAAGTTGCAGCAAGGCTTGGCCCCAAAAAACTGTACATTGACTGACCTAATTTAATTTGGTATAAACCCTAATTCTGATGTGGTTCAAATTTGGAAGCATAATTATACAAGGCAAATTCTAATGAATTGGTATAAACCCTAGATTTTACAGCCAACAAACCTCACTAAATTCTATCAAAAACGTAAAAGACATCTATTTTTACCCAACTACTCAATAACCAGGTTTCACTCTATATATTTATATATATTTCAACGGTGTATAAAAAGCTAACCAGGAACTATACACGGTTCTGTTGCTCTTTGCTCTCAATTTCACGCACACGGTCGACTATGTGCTGGATCTTCTTTGATAGACTCTCATTGTGCTCCTCAATTTGCTCAAAAATCAATTCTAGATGTCTTTTATAAGTTGCAGCTCTCTTTTTCTCAATGGCCAGCTGCTGCGTTAATTCTCGGATTTTATTATGTTCATTCTGCAACAAAAACAAGATAGATACTAGTTTCAGTACAGGTAATGAATGACATTATTGAAACACATGACTTCAACTTAAGAGCATTTAATATAAACTTGTCTAGTACAAACAGCGGCAGACATACATGAGTGGTACTAGACAAAATTGCAGAGGCTAAAATGAAATTTTCAGTATTTAACACAGGTTGGATGTGAACCTGGCCATTTGACCGGTTAAAACATGAAACAAAGCATTTGTGTCCACCAAGGCAATAGCAAAAACTTGAGGATAAAGGCTCTAATTGACACACCAAAATGAGGCCTCAACCATAGATTCAAAGAAATTCAGATCTCCATCATTAAGGGCTCAAAGACATTAGTTCATAACTATTAAAATGGTCAAGTAAACATTAGAAGCAATAACAAAAGACATTTATTAATTTTGTACAAAAGATGAAAATGAGAGTTTTTAGAGGCTAAAATACTGAAGTTATAAGAGCGTAGTAAGTTTCTTGACAAGATCAACGACATGACAAAAGAAACAACATTTTTGGTTATGTCAAATAGTGTCCATAGAACAGCATTTTCCAAAACGCTCTACTTCAAAAACAATTGTTACTACAGCTCCAGTAAGTACTACAGCACACAAGAATGAAACATCTGTTGTTTTTTTAAAGGCAACAGGACAAGGCAGGCAGGCATATACGTTAATAAATTACTAAATGATTCAGAAATTTATAATTTTAATTCTTATATAACATGCTAGTATTTTGAATGCCTTGTACTCCCTTCATAACATAATACCCATCCCCTTACCATTTTAAGATGCCCCAAAACAAGTCAACTAGCAAAAAGAATCAAAGCCTACGCCATCAAAGAAACCTACACTATCACTTACCATGGAAAAGGGACAAAATTATCATCAAAGGGACCTTTTTGAACTCGGGTGGAAATGCAGACTTATCTGGCAGGACTAGTGCATTTTAAGAACTTGAGCAAAAAGACTCCATGTGTTGCAGAATGGAGATAAATAACTAGAAAGAACTTTGAGTTTCATTCCATTAAGCTCTTGTAGTGGCATTTGGGACTCTACCTCAATAGTTAAAAACACATGGATGAAGCCACATACATCATCATCCATTGATTATCACAACAATATATTCTAGGCATGGTAAAAGATCTAGGCACCTATAAGCAAATTGGTCTCATTTAATAGAAATTAATTAACAGTCATTCTGAACTTTATATTATTAACTATTAAAAGGCCAAATTAGAAACAACTTTCATTTGCCATGTTTGTTTCTTGAATAATATATCAATGCATCCATCTTTTCTTACACTTAATGCTGTTCAATACCACTCAGCATCTGACCATAATTCATATTAGGAGCACCATTAATCCTCTTGCGCTAAGAAGAAAAGATAGCCAGCTATTTAAGATGCTTCCATCATGGTTAACATATACCTTTGGCAAAAGCATTATTTAGTGGGAATATATATATATTTTATAATTTCTAATTTCGAAGAAAGATAACCATGCAAAAAAAAAAAAGTACAAATGGTTATGAGAATAACTTACAACACACAAACATGCATAGTGTATTAACTTAAATAGAAAGTGTAGTTACATTTTAATATACTAGCCAAATGAATGTATAACAGGAGGATAAAAACTCACCGGATATTGATCATAAATGCAATCCCTACGACCTTTTCCAGGTGCCAGAGGGTGAGTGTGCTCCTTAACAAATTTCGTGACAACCCATTTGCCGGAACTTACTTTCCTCACCAAAATCATTGCCCTGCATCCAACCCTCGTCTCTGCCCTTTGCCTCACAATTTTTTCTCGCTTGTCAGGCATTCTAAAACCCTCTTTGTTGCAAACAAGTGCCCTACCAATAGCAGATCCATCACGTCTTGAACGGGAAAGTTTGCTTACCCGAATGATGAATCCCACCCTTGTGGCATACGCATTATAAAAAGCATGTGCAGCTGCCTCAGATTCAAATTCCTGACCCACGTAAGGCTCATCAGCCGGAATACCCTCTGGGATGTCATCCCTTCCTGGAGAAATTTGCTCCACTTTTTCATTCAATTCCTTTTGAAACGTTTCTTCAACAGGATTTTCTCCTGTTTCATTTTCATTTTCCATGCTACTAGCCTCTGCTTGGACCGAATTCAGTACCATGCCACCATTAACATCACCATGAACCCCAAACTCCACTGCAAGAACAAGCCTTTTTCTAATTATTGCTAGCAGATGAAAAGATAAGCATGCAAATATACAAAGTTAAACTTTATATTTCCTATTGAGGTCCAAAAGTTCTTGGCACATTGAAATTAACAGTTACCAATAGACCATCTAGTTACCGATCAAACTTTATATTACAATGCAATATAACATTATAACTAGTGGTTGTTTCAAACTTTTTTCTTCTCTTGCTTCCAGATTCCAACCAATCATCAAGAACATAGATTGGATCCACGATGAAAATAAAGGAAAAGAAAACACAAACAAAATTTACTTTACACAATGCTCCAGAATAGAACCTACAATGAGTCTTACAACCAAGAACTAAGTTGCTACAACTCTTAATTTTTCCTGGAAGTAACCGTGGCCGATGTATATACAGACGTTGACAAAGACCCTACAAATATATGAAATTATTATTATTATTATTATTTTTGGTGGTGGTTGGGGGGGGGGGGGGGGCTACCAAGTAATATAGGCCAAAATAGATAAGGCATAAAGGAAGCATATTTCTTGTTTCTAATACTTAAGTGTAAATTATACACTTCTTAAGAATGAAATAATAAAAAGAAAAAGGAACAAAAAGAAAATACAACGTTTATTTCTCGAGTCCTGATTGGAGTTAACTCTTGAATAAGTCAGCTCTTTTTTCCTCTTCAATATAAAAAAAAATTTCCTTTATTTTCCTACCCCCCAAACAGATTTTGATCACAAATTTGCTTGATAACATCAATTAATTCTACAACCTGAGGCCCTAATGCTATACTCGCAAATATTGCATTCTTAAAAGGGGGAAATTTTTTAAAAAATAAAAATTACCAGAACGAACAAAACAAAATAAAACCTAATAAAAATTGAAACTCTAAAGTTTCTCGCTTCCACTTGCATTTTCCCGGCATCCAAACAGAGTAAATTAATAATTCAAACGAAAAAAAAGGGCATGTTCAACAATTGGGACTCCGAATCGAACATTAATAAAAACCTAATCAAATTACTGAAGTATATAACTTAAATTGACTAAGAATTAAAACTAAACAAAAAAAAAACTTACTAGAAATTTCAGCCTTAATGAGATGAAATTGTGATAATCGATTAGGATTTAGGTAAAGGAAAAGAAGGGCGAGACTTTTGGGGTGCGAGATCAGGGTCGAGAATTATAGGGACTCAAAAGAATGTGACGTGGCAAGCGTAGATTGGTTTCAGTAAATACAAAGTCAAATATTTTTATACTCCAGTTGAATGTTGGCACGTGTCTGTAAGTAGACTATGCCTCAGGCCTATACCTCCAAAGTCCATTCCGTTTTTTTTTTTCGCGGTTTACAGAAAGTTTGATAAAAAGTTTATGAATATTTTAAGTTAAATAAATTATTATAAATAATTTTTTAAATATTTATTTTATTATTTAAGTATGATTGAGTTGATATCACGATTCCATCAATACCAACTCCATTAAAATAATTATGAAAAATATTCTGTAATTAAAAATTCTGAGGTTGAATTTGAATCAATACTATTTAGGTTAATAAAACATTAAATTTTACTACTAAACCAAAATTTTATTCTATTATTATATTTACATTTTAATATTATACATATTTTATTATCTCGGATCAATTGTATTTATACTTACTATTTATAAAGCCCTTTTATTGAGTTGGTGTCACCCATCGGATCCCAATTCAATTAGGAAAATATCAAAAAAAATTATTTGCAAAGTTATATAATTATGTAGGTGTTTTTAACATTTTATATTTTTTTTAAAGCGCAAACTACACAAACGGTCATCCAACTGTAAAATTTTCATTTTAGGCACCCAAAATAAAAATTTTACAATTTAAGCACACACATTACATAGTTTGGTCATTTTGATCACTCCCGTTAAAATCACAAACGAAAAGTTGACGTGGTAGTTAAAAAAATCAGTATAATAACAAATTTAGCTCTCAAATTTTACATGATATATTGATTTAGCTGTAGCCTCCCCAACCCGACCAAGACGTTATGGCCAAATCATGAAAGATTACATTAGCCACATCATGAAAGATTACATTAGCCACCAAAATGACCCAGTAAAACATTTAATTTCAATATTCATCAAAAATCATTTTTGTTTAACCAACTTGTCTGTCGATCAAAAAATCATAGTTTGCTTTTAAGTTCGGAATTGATTTAGAAATCAAATTGCTAGGTTTGAAGTCGTTTGAAAACCGAATTATCTTCGGATAAAAATTAGCATTTTATTCTATAATATATATAATATGGTTGATAACTTAATTCCAAAGTTTTATTCATTATTTTAAAATTTAAAACACTACTTAATCATGATTAAACACATTATCTATCATTACTCGGTTTAAATGATATAATGAAATAAGAAAGTCTAAACTAATAAAATAATCAAGTTCATGGCACAGTCCGTTTACACCAAAACAAGACCATACAAATAATGTGAAATAAGTTGGAAATAAAAATAATACGTTTTGTGTTATTTTTGGTAAAATTTGACGCCGGTCCTCTGAATGCCAAGTCTGAGCGCTAACCTCATTAGTTATTTGGAATGATGGAAAACTAAAGAATGAGCTATGAAGCTCAATGTGGTCTTAACACAAAAACAGATAGGTACTTAAGCAGTAATATAACATTCAATTATAGAAAACAGAGGATAACAATTTATTAGCCTAAATCTACAGTGTGGCTAGGTCGTGTGACCCAAGTCAGAGAGTTACACGAACACAAAAATAGGCATACAGGCGTATGGCTTGGCCGTGTGACCCAAGTCAGAGGGTTACACGGGCACGGACACAGGTTGGGACACAGTCGTGTGTCCTTATTTCGATTGTTACATGACCTGAGACACAGGCGCGTGTCTTAGCCGTGTGAGTCACACGGCCTAGCCACATGCTCATGTGACCCATGCAGTGTGAATTTTTATAAATTTTTCCTCAATATTACAAATGTTTTCGATTTGGTCCCGAATCGTTTCTAAAGTGTTTCTTAGGCCTTGAAGCCTCGAATAAGAGACGATATGCATGTGTATGAATGAATTATACTATGGTTAATGAAATGTTTGGAGATGAATATTTTAAGTTACTTTTTTATGGTAATGCTCTGTAACCCTGCTCTAGCGACGTATACGGGTTAGGGGTGTTACAATTAGTGGAGCTACGATTTAGTCGGTTCTCGGACTGAACGTAGCATGTATGAAGTCTAGAAATACATGCTATTGTATAACCTGTGATAGTGTGATGTCTCTTGACTCTGATGGGATTTGCTTCATTTATAGATAGGGATGTTTTCTAACCGAGCTAGTCCCGATAATGCTGAAAGCGATACTCAAGTGTATGATTAAAAAGTTGTTAAGGATGAGTAGAAACTCGTAAAGGTAAGAGTAGAAGTTCATAATGTTATGTTGATAATAAATGTTATGTTTTGTGTATTCTTGAGAGTTAATTTAGTGGTTTTATGACCTTCACCCCCTCACCAAAAAAGTCTTATACAACGG